>NC_045438.1:14673327-14676253 GCF_002776525.5 Piliocolobus tephrosceles
AAGAAAGAAAGAAAGAAAGAAAGAAAGAAAGAAAGAAAGAAAGAAAGCCAGTCAAGGCTCCAAAAACCATTCCCTTTCCTTAAAAACTTTGAAAGAACAATCAAAGGCAAAGTTCAGCAACTAAAAGCTGGAGACTTTGATTTGCAGTCACTGAACAACTAGAAAAATCTCAGTAAGAGACACTCGAACATTTTAAGTATCATCTTGTGGTAATAATGACCTCTCATGCATATTTATGTACTTAGCTTTATAATAACCACTTGAAAGACTAGGTTTCTCCCCCCAGGGAATGAAGCTATGTGAAGTGTAACAAAATATTTCAAGTTCAAAGGTCCAAATATGTAAAATGTAAAATGCCAGAATTCCTTCCTCAAGTAGAAAGCACCTTGGTGCTCAAGCCAGCCCAAGAACTTGTTGATTCGGGGAGTGTGTGGACACTCAACTAAGCCTGGAAAGTCCTCAAACGCACGTCTCCCCCGACACCCAGTGTTCTTCCTAAGGAGCACCTGCCGACCTTGCCGACGTGTGTGCCCTTAGTCTGAATCAAGACAGGGGAGGCTTGCACGGGAGAAAGCTGGCTCTCAGTCAGGCGTTCAACAGAGAATTCCAAACAAGTTCCACCACCACAGCGGCTCTGCAAAACCCTACTGGTACGGTTACTCAATGTCATCCATTACCCTCCCCAAGTAAATCATATGACCCCATTTCCTCTGTAAGTTAATTATTTTATTCCTTCGTATGAGGCAAAACACTACTTTTATTGTTAATTAATATACTAAAATTAGGTTATACTATTCTGGACATGTGAAATTGAGTTTAGTACTTTCGAATGTATATTTTTAAAGGCAGCTAAAAATAAATGGCTTAGATGTCTTTTCTTTTTCCAGCTGAGCATAAATTTCCTTCCTGTGAAACTCCATCTCTTCCTGCTGTTATAAATGACATAATGCCATTTATTTTTCAAATGGGAGGGGAAATCATAATAATGAGACCTTCAGTTCACATTTCAAAATTCAGATATTTAATAGTTGAGAAAAAATAAAAAACAAAAACTACAACAAAAGAGAATCATCCATAGGTCTCAGGAACAAAATCATTAAATGGAAAAATGAGAAGAATTCTTTATATTTGGACTAAATTTAGGCACTTAAGATTTTTCTTTTCTTCTTTTCCCCTTGATCAAAGTGAAGATATGATAGGGAATTCAGAAATTTCTCTTCTTGAAGAAAAGCAGAGATAACGTGTCCATCCTAGCAAAAGAAACATGAACGATTCGTCTGACAGTGGACACAAAATGACTTCTTGATTCTCTCAGTTCTTTCTGCTATAATGAAATTCCACCTGATACATCCAGCCATAGCACACTGTTAATTACTTTTCTGTTTATTCACTAGCTCTACAAGTGGAAAGCAATCTATTGCCAGGGAATTGTTTGACTCCTATGTTAAGTAGAAGGCATTCCGATCCTGGGAGGTTGAAGACAGCCAAAGCCTAACTTTATCTCATTGCCAGGTCAAATTAGCACCTAGCAGGCCCTAAGGGACTTTTTTTTTTTTTTTTTTTTTTCCTTCACTGCAAAAGACCAATAGTCCTTAGAAGTCAATAAACTGACCCTGGGCCTTCTCTGATGGAAGGAAGGAGTAAATGTAGAGTTACCTGGCGTGGGTGAGGACTTTATGCTAGATCTAATGGTAAGGTCTTAGCCTTTCAAGCCATGATGCAAGATGTACTTTAAAAAAATGCGCTGTTTCTCCCAGAGATGAACAAAAGCATGAGTTCACATCTAAATAACTAGGAGGTTTACAAGTCCACAATATGACTTTATTCCTTTGCACTAGGCTTTCATTAAGCAAATGTGTGAATCTGTGGCCACACTAATAGGAGCCTGATGTGTCTTCTTCACTCTGAGGTCATTTGGTGGTCAACTCAAAGGAAAACTGAGGCAGAGATAAGACTTATCTTTGCAACCCCCTTAGGGTTTTCCAGGAGCTGGAGAAGCAGCAGCAGATGCTGCAGAGGTCCAGCTGAAGGCAGTTACTTAAGCAAAGAGGAAGAAGCACAAATCTGATGACAATGAAAGAGTAACCCACATTTCTCTTCCCTCTAACAACAGGGTGAGGTCTTTTAGGTGTGGGTGTCTCACTATACAGAGTAGAAAAAAAGACCCTGTCTCCATGTCAGTCTTCTCTCATCTTGCTCCGCTTTTTCTGTTTTGTTTGTTGTTTGTTTTCCAGGAAGATTGAAAGACACCTGGTCTTTTTCCGGAAGAGAAAAATAAGCCCTGAGAAGAAGGGCAGGTATAGGAGAGCAAGAGAAAGATAAGCTAGCATCGAACACTCAACTCCTCGTTTCCACATTTTGGTTAGACTCACTCCTTTATTCGAGTCATCGGGTCCACCGAGTGCCTGTTTTATACAAATGACGGCCTAAGCATACAGGGACTTCTCTAATGGAAGCCTAGAAGCTCAGACGTGCCCTTGCCTTGGCCATCTAGGGCCTGCCTCAGTCCAGCTCTGTCCCCTCTCCAAGCCTTCTGGAACCCACCCAGCCTCTGAGCCCCAGCTACGGCCCTACCCCTGTGTGGCAGTGGCTTCCCTGCCACGTGCTCACACAAGGCCTCCATTCCCTCCAGCCTGCTAGGTGATGCCCTTGCTCCTCTGCCTTGAGAAAGGCCTGCCCTGCCATCGTTCCTAGCATGTGTCTTGTCTCCTGCAGGACCTGGTGTGACAACCTGTGACCCATAACCTCAGCAAGGGAAAGGGGGGCCAGGGCACTCGTTCTCTCTCTAAGCTCCCTGTCACCAGATGTCAAGCCCTCACCCCATCCCGCTGCTCTGTGGATTCCCTTTCTATTTCCTTCCACTTGCTGTGTGGCGGGGAACCTTCCTGTCCTCT
Organism: Piliocolobus tephrosceles; assembly: GCF_002776525.5. Classification (NCBI taxonomy): domain Eukaryota; kingdom Metazoa; phylum Chordata; class Mammalia; order Primates; family Cercopithecidae; genus Piliocolobus; species Piliocolobus tephrosceles. Next base: position 14,676,222 of record NC_045438.1, read on the forward strand.
TTCTTTCCTCTTCCTTCCACTTCCTGTATGGT
>NC_045438.1:14676263-14721412 GCF_002776525.5 Piliocolobus tephrosceles
ACCTTCCTGTCCTCTTTCTTTCCTCTTCCTTCCACTTCCTGTATGGTGGGGACCTTCCTGTCCTCTTTCTTTCCTCTTCCTTCCACTTCCTGTGTGGCGGGGACCTTCCTGTCCTCTTTCTTTCCTATTCCTAGCTCCCTTGCTCCCTGCTGTGGAACTGGATCCCATCCAGTTCTGCAATAAAGCCTATCTTTTAGGGTGTCCACTGAAGCCTCTAAATGATGGGATGTGTCCCATCGACTTTCTCAGACTCCCTTCCCTGGGGCTGACTCCTCATCCATCTCCCCTTCTCTCCTGAGTTGGTGGTGCTAGCCATTCTCCCCTATCCCTGACTCAGTCAATATGGACAGACACCATCTCTTTATGGGAATGTTACTTTTGCCAGGGCTACGATTAGACTCTTTCTCTCCCTTTTTTTTTCCTCCTGGTGGGAGAGTCAATTATGCATCAGAGTCTATTAATCTTATAAACAGTTACAGAGCTGAAGAGGCTGAATCGAACAGCTGAGGCTTTCAAGAAGTTGAAGTACCAGGGCCATTATTATAATGAAGTTTGGTGATGTATAATCATGTCTCTGGGTGACCAGGCACAATTCTTTAAGTCTGAGAAATTGTAAATGATATGAATTTTTTACAAAGTTTACAAAGCAGCCTCTTCAAAGCTTGCGTGGCATGAGCCCCCAGGTCCCCTCTCTGTGAGGAGTACCTCCCTAAGCCTGATCATCCAGTCTCTGGCACCCTGATCCCTGATGGGCTGGCAAATTCCATGGACTACAAGGCACTTCCTCCTCCTCCTCTTCCTCCTCCTCCTCCTCCTGTCCTGCGCACACAGGGACTGGGAAAGAGGACAGCTGGGCTGTGGATGTGATGCTGTCCTCTTTCAGTGAGACCTGTTTGTTTGTCTGTCTCTTAAATTTGGTTCAGTGGCATAAAAAAAGGGAATTTATCTTTCTCCCCAGATGCCACAAACAGATGCTGGGGAGCAGAGACCTCGCATAGTCAATAAAAGATAAGTTATAAAATCTATAAAACTGCTGAAAGAAATCAGAATTTCAGCAAATTCTGGTTTTTTTTCAGGCTGCTCCTTTTGATCAACAATGGGGAGAGGGGGAAAAGCTAGTCGTGCATAAACTTCCATCTGTTATTACAGCATGGAATGAATGTGGTTAGAAGGGAACAGAGGACAGAGTGATATTTGAGCTGTGATATTGACAGAGTGGAAATGGAGAATGGTGCCAGTGATAAAGACAAAGCTGTCATAATCAATTAGCATTTAACTTTTTGTAAAGATCTTGGAGGCGATGGGTTCTTTAGATTTTAATGTGCATCTTCAAAGTAATTTTGTAAGCTATTTAAATGATGCTCCCTTTTTACAACTCTACATAATTTGATTATACAAACCATCCTGCAATCCTTGGATATGCAAATGAGACATCAAAATGATTTTTTCCCATATTTTGATAGAATTTGATATTCGTTGCAGTGATAAGAAGTGACACAAATTGCAGCAAGGCATCAGTAACCCAATCATCTGGCACATTTTGGACATTCAGATTTTCAATGCCTGCTTATTAAGAATCACCCTTAAGAATAAAAATTTAGGCCGGGCGTGGTGGCTCATGCCTGTAATCCCAGCACTTTGGGAGGCCAAGGCGGGCAGATCACTAGGTCAGGAAATCGAGACCATCCTGGCCAACATGGTGAAATCCCATCTCTACTAAAAACACAAAAATCAGCTGGGTGTGGTGGCACGTGCCTGTAATCCCAGCTACTCAGGAGGCTGAGGCAGGAGAATCACTTGAACCAGGGAGTAGGAGCTGGCAGTGAGCCGAGACAGCGCCACTGCACTCCAGCCTGAAGAAAGAGTGAGTCTCTGTCTCAAAAATAAATAAATAAATAAACAAATGAAAAGAATAAAAGTTTAGAAACCGAAGGCAGGGTGGTAACTTGTGCTTGGAGAAAATTGCCTTCCGTTCTGATCCCAAGGCTACCAAAATGCTGAGCTTGTAAATGAGACTCTCAGAGCCTCCGTTTCCCCACCTGTAAAATGGAAATAATAAGCTGTAGCTCACAGAAGAGTGGTGAGGATTAGCAGTTAGAGTGAACACACCTGGCAGGATACGGAGAGGATGCTCATATGGCCCCCGCGGCTGTTGTTACTCTAACACTACTACTATGTGTACAACCACAATAAAAATCGGAGTTATTTCCTTGGAAATTCCTTGGCAAAGTTAGGTTTCTTTTTTTCTTCTTCTTCTTTTTTTTTTTTTCAAGCAGAGTTTCACTCTTGTTGCCCAGGCTGGAGTGCAGTGGCACGATCTTGGCTCACTGCAACCTTCGCCTCCTGGGTTCAAGCGATTCTCCTGCCTCAGCCTCCCAAGTAGCTGAGATTACATGCCTGAGCCACCACACCCAGTTAATTTTTGTAGTTTTAGTAGAGACGGGGTTTCACCATGTTGGCCAGGCTGGTCTCGAACTCCTGACCTCAGGTGATCCACCCGCCTCAGCCTCCCAAAGTGCTGGGATTACAGGCGTGAGCCACTGCGCCTGGCCAGCAAAGTTAGGTTTCAAACAAGTATCACGTGGTGTGGTGATGCTGAGATTATGACGGTGGCTGAACTCTTGGGTGATCTGAGAGGATGGGACAATCCTGATGCTTCTTTGAGGAGTCCTCACCGGGGGAAAACCAGCCTCCAATGGCCGATCACCCATTCACCCATTCCTTCTGCATTTCCTCAGCTCCTTCAGTGGATCAGACAGTGTGCTAAGTGCTAAGGATGGAAGCATGTACAATAGCAGGCATACTCCTTGACCTCTAGGCATTCATAATCTAATGGGGGTGGACAAACAAATTACGTTCCCATGAATAAGCACCAAGTGGGTGCAAACCAATCAAGTTCCATAGCTGGCAGGGCGAGGATAATTCATCTGCCTGGGGCAGTCACAGAAAACCTCACAGGGGAGGTGATATTTGCGCTGAGGCATAAAAGAGGAGTCAGGTCACTAGACAGAGAGCCTCAAGAAGCCTGTCCCCATCCGAGCAGGGCTAGAGACAGGGACGGTTTGACCACAGGGGACATTTGGCATTGTCTACAGACATTTTTGATTGTCCTGACTTGGGGGTGCTACTGGCCTCTAGTGAGTCAAGGCCAGTCAGGGACACGGCTACAATGCACAGGACAGCCCCTGAGCGGGAAGAGTCATCCAGCCCCAATGTCAACAGTGCCCAGGCAGAGACACCCTGAGTTACAGGAGCCAGGTGTGCAGGAGCCGCAGGTCCGAGGGCACACAGGACATCTCAGGGACTCAGTGTGGCCCCGAGGCCTTCCAGTGCAGGGAGAGGAGGCTGTGCATGTGGCAAGGTCAAACCTTGGAGGGCCTGGAGGCCATCAGGAGTGAAGGTTTTGTCCTGTTTCTCCTTACACTTCCCCTAAAGGAACCCCATTGTTAGAGGAAACTAAACCTGGTCCCCCTAACAGGTAGCAATAACACGAAGAGCCAAAGTTCCTGTATTATCCTAGAATTCAAGGAAATTTTGCTTTTTTTCATAATTAAAATGAAAAATAATGGTGTAGTCTTTTCCCACTAGAAGTTTAAATAAAATCAATCTTTCAGGAAGACAAGTGCTCACGTGGAACCCAGGATGAGATGCGTGAACAGGCACAGAAAAGCCCAGAAGGGTTTGGAACAAGGGGCTGGCCTGAACAGATGTGTGGGTTTGTGTCCTTCTTCCCACAGGCGGCACCAGAGTGGGCCAGCTCAGGAGAGCTGACAAAACCCATGTCCCCAAAGGACTGACTCGTGGTTGGGCGCCTTTGAGATCCATGGTCACAGCTCCACCTTTGAGCTGTTCCCAGCAGCAGTGGGACCAGAGGAGTGGGTGCATTACTAGAAAGAACACTGTACTGAGATGCCGGGAGCTCTAAAGACCTGGGTGTGGAGAACCCCGAGGCTCCTGGCTCTGAGCCTTTCCGGTAGGTGGTCACATGATCATGTCAGCTGGGGAGTCAACCGAGCCCTGGCTGGCCCCTGCACACCAACAGCACAATTCTGGACGGGAAGGAGGTCTGGTGGAATTGAACAGCAGTAAGTTTGATTTTCTACTTCCTCAAGTTCATTCCTTTGAGTCTTGACAGCTGTTTTGGCCTTCAAGAATCCCTTATGATACAAACCTCCCAAATCCCTTATCAGGCAACATTTTAGGCCTAAGAGAATCCTTTAATATGGATTAACAAAAATGAACCTAGAACAGAAGAGAAAACGCCGTTTGCTTTACAAAAGTACAAATACCATTAGTATCTCTACAAATATCTTTATTTACCTATTTATTCAGGTAAGGCTCTTTCTCTGGGCTTCTAAGGCATTTTACTTGATGAGAAGCAGATCTTTGTTACCTGTCCGCAGAGCTACAGGGTTGAGCAGAAGGCACTGGAAGAGAGAAGTCATGGAGTCATGTGCCTGTGTTCCTCCTTCCCAGAAGGTGTCACAGGTTCAGAAACGTCTTCCTTGCTGTCCATGTAATAGTCACAAAGTCCTCCACTCTTTCCAGCCTAGTTCCTCAACTCTATATCCAGGAGTTGAAAGCGACAACCTGTACAGCTCCTTCAGTTCTAAATTTTTTTTTTTTTTTTGAGACGGAGTCTCACTCTGTTGCCCAGGCTGGAGTACAGTGGCTCGGTCTTGGCTCACTGCATGCTTTGCCTTTTGGGTTCGCACTATTCTCCTGCCTCAGCCTCCCGAATAGCTGGGACTACAGGCACCCGCCACCATGCTGGGCTAATTTTTTTTTTTTTTTTTTTTTTTGTATTTTTTAGTAGAAACGGGGTTTCACTGTGTTAGCCAGGATGGTCTTGATCTCCTGACCTCGTGATCCGCCCGCCTCAGCCTCCCAAAGTGCTGAGATTACAGGCATGAGCCACCTTGCCCGGCCTAAATTTCTAAGATGGTAAGAGGCGAGCCAGTGGCTGAGAACTGGCTCTATGGTTAAAAACTGGGGGGCGGGCCCCAAAGGTCCACCCAGAATGTCACTCTGGTTGAGGTAGCAGAAACAATGCTGATGTAGCAGGAAAATTAGACCCAGGGCTGCTACCCGGGCATCTCTGGGTGGAAGAGCTGCCACTGCTCAGGAAATCTGTGCCCATAGCACTGGGGTGATGAAGAGGAAGGATGGCCCCATATTGAACATGACGGCATTGCGGGAGGCTGAGGCAGGAGAATCGCTGGAACCCGGGAGGCAGAGGTTGCAGTGAGCCCAGATTGCGCCACAGCACTCCAGCCTGGCGACAGAGTGAGATTTTGTCTCAAAAAAGAAAAGAAAAGAAAATTATGGCATTAAAGAAAGAAATCCAGAGCGTCTTGTGTGGGAGTGGGCGGAGTCCCAGGAGGAACAAGGAGGAGGAGAATGAGGCCCCGGGGTGGCTTGAGAAGTTAGCCTCTTTACATCGGGGTTGCCCCTTGCACTCACCACCATTCTGTCCCCAGGAGAGTTTTGTAAAATGCGTTCTTCTCTTTTCATCCACGTGTTGCTGTGGTTATTCTTCAAGTAAGCAACGCCTGATCACATCGGGCAGTTTTCAAGGGCGGCGCACACAGGCTGAGCACGTGGTTTGGTGTCCTCCCTGTGTGCATCAGCGCATCTAGCATTGCTCCTTTAATTGGATCTGCTGGTAAGTTGGTCCTACACACCCCAACCTCAGAACAGCCCTGGATGGATGCGCCCGATCGGCTCTTAGTGGAAGGAAGCTGGGTCCACGCGTCCCCCTGAGCTGGCCCTGGAGCCGGCCCCTAAGGAGATGTGTGCACTGCCGGTTGCAGAGCTGCCCCTGGGTTCTGGGGACTCCAGCTGAACTGATGCCAGAGAGAGATTCAAGTCAAATGCATATTGATAGACTTTTGATCTTTTTTTCTTCTTCTTTTTCTTTTCTTTTCTTTTCTTTTTTTTTTTTTTTTTTGAGACGGAGTCTTGCTCTATCACCCAGGCTGGAGTGCAGTGGCACAATCTTGACTCATTGCAACCTCTGCCTCCTGGGTTTAAGTGATTCTCCTGCCTCAGCCTCCCGAGTAGCTGGGGACTACAGGTGTACACCACCACGCCCAGCTAAGTTTTGTATTTTTAGTAGAGACAGGGTTTCACCATGTTGACCAGGGCCTGGTCTTGAACTCCTGACCTCAGGTGATCCACCTGCCTCAGCATCTCAAAGTGCTAGGATTACAGGCATAAGCCACCATGCCTGGCCACTTTTGATCATTTTTGAGCATTAACAACTTGGATTTGTTATATATGAAATATTCATAGATTGGCTTAATTTCACATTTTTATTGATTGATGCAGAGAAAGATGTATCTCAGCAATACCAGTTATTTTTCCCATTAAAAAGATATTTTTCTGATAATCATCTTTGCTGAGCTACCAGACTGCATCTCATTCCACGGACTGTTACCTCAGCAGCTCCTGAGAACAAAGTCCACGGAGCCCCCCAGCAGCACAGCCCAGGCAGCTCAGGCCCCTCCCAGTGGGGGCAACTCAGCTTTAGTCCCCCTCATGGAGCCAGAGCCTTAGTGGGGACCTCTGGGTCCTGGGGACAGTCCCAGGCAGGTCCTGTCCAGCTGCCACACCTGGGATCCGGTGCCCACGGGCTTCTCCTGGCAGCGTGCTGTGTGCATCATCCTGGAAGTGTTTTGACTGCATACTACCTGCGAGGCCCTGTTCTAGGAACAAGGAGGAGGAGAAACAGGGATTGTCTGTTTCATCCTCCCAGTGGTTCAATGAGGAAGACACTATTATCACTTCATTTTCAGCTGAAGATGTGGAGGCACCAAATAAGAGACCTGCGGGACTGGCCACAGTAGAACAAGTTTTAAACTTAGGCAGTCTTGCTCTCAAGCGCAGGTTCCGGGCCACCATGCCAACAGTTCCCCAGGTGTGGTGTGAGGAGCCTAGGCACAGCCCGTTCAGAGGGTCTTCAAGGTCAAAACACCTGCTAAGTCACACTAAAATGTCACTTGCCATCTTCATTCAATATTCTCAGGGGTAGCCTGGCGTGTCCCCAGCTGCTAGAAGAATGGTCACATCGTCACTCCAACAACTAACAGAATGTGTTCTTGTGTGTTCTTGCATCTTTAAAATGTCTCAGTCTTCATTTCGAATGAGGTGAATATTGATAGATATTCAATATTGATAGATATGCTGCAGGACCTTGGGGTCCTCAATAATTTTTAAGAGTGTAAAGAGATCCCTCGACAGAGAGGTTTGAGAGCCGAGGCTCTGTGTTGCTCACCTCCAAACCTGCTCCTTCTCTGGCCCATGTCATCCCTCCCAGCCTTCCTGCCCCCAGGTCCTGCAGCCTGAAGCCCAGTTCCCAATTCCAGGCCTCTGCTGAAGCCCTGTGCCCTTGGGCCACCTCCTGCCCACCTGACTCTTGAGAACGTTGTCCTAAACCCCAGTTGGGGGTGACGTCTCCAGCTTCCAAATACGTCCAAAGTGTCCATGTCTATGCCAGGCTGATCAGTCCTGAGCCAATCACAGTCCCTCTCTTAGGAATCTGCACCTTGAATGGGGAGAGAGCCTGGACATCCTTGGCGGCAGCACAGTAACGGCAGCACCGCAGAAAGCAGCAGAATCTAGCCTACCTCATAGCTAGCTCACCTCATATCTAGCTCTGGCTTCTGTGTTGGTTCCTGCAGTGGACTGTGCAGCTCTGCTGTGAATTCTCTGAGCTACCCCGTTAGTTTCACATTATCCTTTTATCACTTCAGGTTGCTCGGGGGAAAAAAGGAGGAGGGAAGCTTAACTAATAGGAAAAAATTAGTATACCTTCCCATTCTCTCTCCTTATTATAATCTACAAATTTACTGTCGGACCCTGTCACCTGCCAAATCCCTCATCTCCCGCCCGGAAGCACCACGTGTCTCTGTCACTGGCACTACCCACACGGCCACAAGCCCCGCACTAGCCTCGCCGCACGTCAGGCCTGCCCGCCCTCGCGGTGGTCGGCCACCTCCTCCTCCTTGCCCATCCCACATGTCCTGAAAGGAAACATGGGGCCACCTGCAAGGGTGTTAGGATGAGCCCGGGAAGCCTTCGGTATGACTGATACATGTGGCCCTTAGAACAATGTATTCATTTGGCCCAACCTCCCACCGAGAAAGCTGAGCACCTCCTTCCCCGGGCAGCGCAGGTAACTGGCACAAAATCCTCCCCTAGAAACAAGCTGGCCCTTATGCAGCAAGAGGAAGTTTCGTTTTGTTTTTTTTGTTTGTTTGTCTTTTTTTGAGATGGAGTTTTGCTCTCTTTTTTATTTTATTTTATTTTATTTTTTTGAGACGGAGTCTCGCTCTGTCGCCCAGGCTGGTGTGCAGTGGCACAATCTCGGCTCACTACAAGCTCTACCTCCCAGGTTCATGCCATTCTCCTGCCTCAGCCTCTTGAGTAACTGGGACTACAGGTGCCTGCCGCCACGCCCAGCTATTTTTTGTATTTTTAGTAGAGACAGGGTTTCACTGTGTTAGCCAGGATAGTCTCGATCTCCTGACCTCGTGATCCACCTGCCTCGGCCTCCCAAAGTGCTGGGATTACAGGCGTGAGCCACCACGCCCGGCTGAGTTTTGCTCTTGTTGCCTAGGCTGGAGTGCAAATGGCGTCATCTCGGCTCACTGCAACCTCCGCCTCCCGGGTTCAAGTGATTCTCCTGCCTCAGCTTCTGGAGTAGCTGGGATTACAGTCGCCTCCGCCACGCCTGGCTAATGTTTTGTATTTTTAGCACAGATGGGGTTTCACCATGTTGGCCAGGCTGGTCTCGAACTCCTGACCTCAGGTGATCCATCATGAGTGCTGCCTTCCTGCTCTTTACTGTGGAGGGTGGGGGCTGTTGAATGGTGACTCCCAAAAGATTCCATTTCCTCATCTCAGGAGCCTGTGAATGTGGCGTTATTTGGAATAAGCCTGTGAACATGGCCTTATTTGCAGACGTAATGAAATTAAGGGTGATGAAATCATGGTGGGTTACCCACGTGGGCTCTAAATCCAATGACTAGTGTCCTCATCAGAGGCACACAGAGGACAGACAGAAGAGCAGAAGCCCATGTGAAGATGGAAACAGCCTGGAGTGGGGTGGCCACAACGCGGGGAACGCTTGCAGCCCCAGAAGTGAGAAGAGGCAGGAACGGAATCTCTGTTAGAGCCTCTGAGGGAAGCTCCGCCCTGCCGACACCTTGATTTCAGACTTCTGCCTTCCAGAACTGTGAGAAGCTAGATTGCTGTTGTCCAGGCCTAACACAGTGGCTCACACTGGTAATCCCAGCATTTTAGGAGGCCGAGGCGAGAAGGACTGCTTGAGTCCAGCATTTCCAAACCAGCCTGGGTGACACAGTGAGACTCCATCTCTACAAATAAATTGTTTTTTTTTAATCAGCTGGGCATTGTGGCAGGTGCCTGTGGTCCCGGCTACTTGAGAGGCTGAGGTTGGCAGGATGACTTCAGCCTGGGAAGTTGAGGCTGCAGTGAGCCGAGATCATACCACTGCACTCCAGTCTGGATGACAGAGTGAGACTCTGTATCAAAATAAATAAATAAATAAATAAATTAATTAATTAATTAATTTCTGTTGTTTTAAACCACCAAGTTTGTAGTGTTAGTTACGGCAGCCCAAGGAAATAACGCACCCTCTGAGATTGGTGGAGGCTTGTGACTCCAGGCACGCCCACCTGCTGGTGGACCCTCTGGCTTCTACGTGGCGCCCCCACACTGCCGTGCAGTGCTCTGGGCAACCCTGGCCATTCCACTGCAGCACTCCCTCACTGACACAGGATGGTCCCGTCCCCTTCCTTCCTCATCGCTGCTAAGAGGACAAACCCTGCCATGTGGCCACCTTCTCCTGATGAACAGAAAACTCCTCTCCATTTTACTGCTTTCTGCAACTCTCTGGAGTTGCCCAGTGACGCCCACTGATTCGTTAGTTAGAATGACTATCTAACCTTTGCTTTCAGTGTTATTATTATTATTATTATTATTTGGGTACACCACGACCCATGTGAGTTTCAGCAAAGAACAAAGGGGAATTTATTCTTGAGATAAACAGGAGCTGAGGGCCGGAAGCCCCACCAGGCCTTCCACCGCCGGAGAGCCAACAGGGAGGTGCCTCCCAGGCCCAGTCCCTGGGTTTCCCTCAGAGCACTGTTCCCTCTCTGTGGCCCAGCTTCCCTAACCTCTGTCCAACAAGTAACGATGGCCACCCCACCACATCCCGACTTCCCCTCAGCTCAATTAAGCATTAGGGAGTCAGCACCTGGAAATTCCAATTCCAAAATGGTGGAGACATTCCCATTGGGAGAGGCCTCAGATGAGGCCAAATGGGCAAAGACATGTGGTATAAACATGGCTCTTGGGGCCTGTTGGTGAGGGAGCAGGGTGGCTCTCAGAAAGGGGGTCTGTGGAAGTGTTAGACGTAATAAAATTGTGCAGAGGGACAGGATGGTGATGGCGATGTTTCTAGAAGCTGCAACCCTTGAATATGGGGCCTCATCAAGGACCTCCTTGCCTTGAACCTCTGCACACAGAGGCCAACCTGGAAGCGTCTATCTCCTACCACACAGTGTCGCTCCTCACTCTCCAGTCCCTTTGAGTTGTTCCCTGCTAGGCACATGCATAAGAAATTGTTGAAGAAACTGCCCTTGGCTTCTTTAACTTCTTCCAACCCTGCATCCTCCCAGCAGCCCCAGATCAGGCTGAGCATCTGTTAGTCGAGAGTCCCCGAAAAAGCATGTGTGCTAACCAGCCCTGCCCCCTGTGCCCCCACCAGTGCCCTGCGATTCGTCTCGTCAGACACAGGTACAAACAGGGAAAACACCAACGTGCTAAGCCACCACGCTCCTCCCCATCCCAGGGGCATCAGTTAGTTCATCAGTCTTGGACAGAAGGGACAGACTCAAAGTTAAAATCTCTGGAGCGAGCAGAAGTTTCATAGTTTCCCAGATGTGTATGATGAGCTAGGCAAAACTGAGCTAGAAAAACTGAAGTCATGCATTCTTACACAGCTGCCAGGAGAAATGGAAAGGCAAAATACATGATCGGGCTGGGTGCGGTGGCGCACGCCTATGATCCGAATACTTTGGGAGGCCAAGGCGGGTGGATCACTTAAGGTCAGGAGTTTGAGACCAGCCTGGCCAACATGGTGAAATCCCCATCTCTACTAAAAAAAATACAGCTGGACGTGGTGGCTCACGCCTGTCATCCCAGCAATTTGGGAGGCCGAGACGGGCAGATCACCTGAGGTCAGGAGTTCGAGACCAGTCTGATCAACATGGTGAAACCCTGTCTCTACTAAAAATACAAAATTAGCCGGGCATGGTGGAGCATGCCTGTAATTCCAGCTACTCGGGAGGCTGAGGCAGGAGAATCACTTGAACCTGGGAGGCGGAGGTTGCAGTGAACCGAGACACCATTGCACTCCAGCCTGGGGAACAAGAGTAAAATTCTATCAACAAACAAACAAAACCCAAAAATTAGCCGGGGGTGGTGGCAGGTGCCTATTATCCCAGCTATGTGGGAGGAGGCTGAGGCAGGAGAATCACTTGAACTTGGGAGGCGGAGGTTACAGGGAGCCGAGATAGCTCCGCTGTGCTCCAGCCTGGGTGACAGAGCAAGACTCCATCTAAAAAAAAAAAAAAAAAAAAAACATGAATGAAGATTGATTTGTTAATATACATGTAATGTCTTTGTGTAAAGTGATTTTTACTGCCATACTATAATTTGATAAATAATTAAAATGCTAAGAAATATTTTTATTAAAAAGAATGAGGGTTCTCATTCTAAGTTGATTTCTAGGTACACATACCTGGAGACTCCTGTTCATACCCCCTCGATATGAGCACAGAGGGGCTCAGGGCCCAGGGCTCCGCCTCAGCCGACCAGAGGTCACTGATGTGGATGTTCTTTGATTCCTCGGAACTGTAAAGAAAAAAACGATCCTGGCTTTGTGCATGAGCATAGGTGTGCAGTTAAACACACAGCACAAAAATAATAGCCCAAGTTCCCAATGAAGGGGGAGAAGCAAAAATAGTCAAGGGGGAAATGGGAAGTGCTGTGCCTGTGGCAACTCAGGTGGGACTCCCGCATTTCCCTCCACGCCTTGGGCGCCATGCTCCGCTGCGCCTGCCTAATGGAATTGGAGAGGGCCTCCCAGCCAAAGGGCAGAGCACCCTGTTAGGTGCGAAAGTGAATAATGATGAACCCCAGGCTTAGTCCTGGTTGGATAAGGATAAATAAAATTAAAATTCGGAAATTTGCTTTAAATGGGTTGTTAATTGCTGTTGAGCTTTAAATATTTGAGTTTATTAATTTCTCCCTCACCCCCTGAATTATATTTCAGCAGCATTCCCCTGCTATTAGGCTATTAAATCAGACGTATCAAAAAGGAAGCATTTATTTATATCTTCAGAGACATGTACATCTAATTAAGATAGTGTTCCTGTGCATATTTTATATTAGGCAAATGCTGCCTGTGATTTCAGTTTAATCAGCTCTGAAGGGCCTTAGTAAGTGTTTGGAAGATGTGACTGGGGCTGGAGGAGGAGGACAGCCTGTATCTTCTGAACATTGATTTCTTGAGGGCCTGTACCGTGAAGATGTAGCTGTTCCTAGACACCTTAAAGCCCCCTCTTGAAGTCAAAGAATTCATAATGGAAACCTCCAGCAAACAAAAGATTCAGAAATTGGCTGCACTACCAGAATGTTTGTGTTCATAAAAATAAACTAACTAGGCCCGGTGTGGTGGCTCACGCCTGTAATCCCAGCACTTTGGGAGGCCAAGGCAGGCGGATCACGAGGTCAGGAGATCGAGACCATCCTGGCTAACATGGTGAAACCCCGTTCCTACCAAAAATACAAAAAATTAGCCAGGCGTGGTGGTGGGCACCTGTAGTCCCAGCTACTTGGGAGGCTGAAGCAGGAGAATGGCGTGAACCCACAAGGCAGAGCTTGCAGTGAGCCGAGATCACACCATTGCACTCCAGCCTAGGTGACAGAGCGAGACTTCATCTCAAAAACATAAATAATAATAATAATAATAATAATAAACTAACTAACTAGCCAACATTAGAGACCACCAACTTCTAGATGGATTTATTACCTCATGTCATCCTCAAAACAAGCCAATGGGAGGGTGGTATTTTTGTTGTTGTTGTTGAGATGGAGTTTTGCTCTTGTCGCCCAGGCTGGAGTGCAGTGGTGTGATCTCAGCTCACCTGCAACCTCCGCCTTCCGGGTTCAAGTGATTCTCCTGCCTCAGCCTCCTGAGTAGCTGGGATTATAAGTGTTAGCCACCATGTCCAGCTAATTTTTTGTTTTTTGAGATGGAGTTTCACTTTTGTTGCCCAGGCTGGAGTGCAATGGCGTGATCTCGGCTCACTGCAACCTTCGCCTCCCAAGTTCAAGCGATTCTCCTGCCTCGGCCTCCTGAGTAGCTGGGATTACAGGCATGTACCACCACGCCCAGCTAATTTTGTATGTTTAGTAGAGATGGGGTTTCTCCATGTTGGTCAGGCCGTCATGAACTCCTGAACTCAGGTAATCAGCCTGCCTCAGCCTCTCAAAGCACTGGGATTACAGGTGTGAGCCTCCGTGCCCGGCCAAGGGGGATATTTTTATCCCCATTTTGCAGATGAGCAAAACAGGCTTACAGAGTTGAAGTCCTTTGCCTAAGAGGCAGGGCCAGGACTCAAATCGAAGCCTGCCTGATGGGGGCACCCACTTGTTCCATTTTGTCCCTATTCATTGCCTAGAAGAGTCCATCCATTCTAGAACATCCTCAATCTCTCCCTAGATGGTGCTCCCTTCCCCCTCAAGGTGATCAAAATTGGTCCTTTGGGAGCAAAAAAGTCACATTCTTTTTATGTATAAAGCACAGGTATACGTAACAGATGTACACAAAGGATATCTGATATAGTATTAAAACTTCAAGAGAGGGAGCATTTAGAAAAAGACATTGGGGACTGGGTGCGGTGACTCATGCCAGCAATCCTAGCACTTTGTGAGGCTGAGGTGGGAGGATCACTTGAGCCCAAGAGTTTGAGACCAGCCTGGCAACATAGTGAGACTTTACGTCTACAAAACAATCCAAAAAAAAAAAAAAATTGTCTGGGCATGGTGGTGTGTGCCTATGTTCCCAGCTTCTTGGGAGGCTGAGGCAGGAGGATCTCTTGAGCCTGGGAGGTCGAGGTTGCAGTGAACCATGATCATGCTACTGCAGTCCAGCCTGGGCCACAGAATGAGACCCTGTCTCAAAATGAAGACAAAAATAAAAACATGTCTGAAAAGGCACTTTGGGAAGCTGCCCATGAGAAAGGCTGGGAAACACTGTTCTAGAGCATCTGCAGTGGCGTGCTGCCCCTACACTCACTCACTCATCCTCAGGCACAGCAGCAGGCATCACCATCCTGCATTCCCGTTCCTGCTATTACTTTATATTTACAGCTCAGACGCATGAGATGTGATACAGTTTGGCTGTGTCCCCACCCAAATCTCATCTCGAGTTGTAGCTCCCATAATTCCCTCCTGTTGTGGCAAGGACCTGGTGGGAGATAATTGAATCATGGGGGCGGATTCCCCCATACGGTTCTCATGGTAGTGAATGAGTCTCATGAGATCTGATGGTTTTATCAGGGGTTTCCCCTGTCTCTAGGCTCTCTCATTCTCTCCCTTGTCTGCCGCCATGTAAGATGTGCCTTTCACCTTCTGCCATGATTGTGAGCTCTCCCCAGCCACATGGAACTGTGAGTCCATTAAACCTCTTTTTCTTTATAAATTACCCAGTCTTGGGTATGTCCTTATCAGCAGTGTGAAAATGGACTAATACAGAATGTGAACTAATTGTTAGCACCCAATGATAGTAGAACCGAGTGCCAGTGCTGGTCTGCAAAGTTTACTGGACTATGGTAAGTTTCTTATTTGGCAGACCTTTGCCAAAAGGCAGTAGATTCCCTCCTGTAAAGGGTGGTCAAATTCCCCACATGATATCATCTCAAATAGTGGAAACGACCATTTGATACTTCCATTTGTTTATGTTTTAGGGCTTCTTTAGCCCAAGGTTCTTGACCCTTTTTTCTGTAATGTGGTACAGGAAGAAGGTGGAGAAAGTATGAATTTGGGTTACATCAGCAGAACTCAGGGCTGAATCATGGGTCCATTCCTTTCAGTGCATGACTCCTTGGGCAAGGTATTGAATTTCAAAGAGTCTGTTTTTTTCAGTAGCAAATCCAAATGCCTACTTCATGTCCAGCATTGTACACCTATTTGACCCTAGGCCCACACCGTTCAGTTATGGTAATCACAAGTCACATGTTGCTATTTATATGAAGGGTCATTAAAATTAAATGAAATTTAAAATGTAGTTCCTCAGGCATCCTAAACACATTTCAGGTACTCAATAGCCACAGGTGGATGGTGGGTACCAGTGGGACAGTACAGAAAAAGAATTTTCTCTCAACACAGAACATTCTGCTGGTAGCACAGATTTAAAGACTGGAAGCCCCAGGAAGACACAGGCCATGTCGGCAAGTGGAGGCTATTTTCCATTGAACAGACTTTGAATGAGAACGAACTCTGTGCAAGTCCTGATCTAAGCACAAGAGAGGATTTGTAATCAAAACAAAATTCTTACCCTTAAGGATGTGTTGCTATTAATATTTCAGGTCTTTGTGAGTTTTCTAATGAATGAGGACGTAGAGTACATTGCTCAAGGATGTTAGCATGGAGTCAGAGCCACATGTCTTTGAGTCTGATTTGAATGATATGGGTAAATGTACCTACTCACTCTGAGTCTTAGTTTCCTCATCTGTAAAATGGGTACGCTAGCAACTTCACAGGACTGCAAAAACTTAATGAGGAAATTGACGTAAAGGGCGTAACACAATGCCTGGCACAGTCAGTGTTCAAAAAGCTAGGCTCCCCTTATTAAGATAAGAATCAGTTCACCAATTGCTAGTTTGTTCATACGCTAGGATATGTCCCCTGCTGTCTGGAATTTATTGATTTGCTATTAAGTCTCCATCTCAGGATGTTCCTAGAGGTGATTTGGTAAGATGCTACTAGTCATGCTCAAGGTGCCATAGGAATTCATTCTTTAATTCACATTTTAGAATTAACTGCTCACATAATAATTTTAACATTCTTGCTGGTGTTGATTGCTATAATTACAGAGTCTTGGAGTTTGAAGAAATAGGGGAAAAAATAGTTGAATTCACCTCTTATAAAGAAAGTGAAACTCAGGGAGAGGGAGTGATTTGCCTAAAGTCACACAGCTATTTAGTGGCGCAAGGACTAGAACCCGGTCTCCAATCACCAAACACAAAGTCTTAGCATTTCGACAAAGTTTCTTCACTCTCTAGCTGCTTTGGCAGCTGCTCTGCCTCCCAAAGGAAAGTTACAATAAACTCTTGGTCATCCATAAGGCAAATAAAGCTTCCTCATCTCTGGATGCCAAAGCAGGTGTTCATTTAAAACAACACAGAAGAGGGCCGGGTATGGCAGCTCTGCCTGTAATCCCAGCACTTTGGGAGGCAGAGGTGGGCAGATCGTTTGAGCTCAGGAGTTAGAGACCAGCCTGGGTAACATGGTGAAATCCCATCTCTACAAAAAATCAAAAAAAAATTCACCAGGCAGTGTGGTGTGCCCCTGTGTCCCAGCTACTTGGGAGGCTGAGGTCGGAGAATCACTTGAACCTAGGAGGCAGAGGCTGTAGTGAGCTGTGATTGCACCACTGCACTCCAGCCTGGGTCCAGCCTAGGCAGCTGAGCAAGACTCTATCTCAAAAACACAAAACATCAAAATAGCATAGAAGGCAATTCCTGGGAAAGCACTTGGGTTTACTGCATGAATCCTGCTAACTGTGACAGCCCTGCAGCCCACAAGCCATTCACCTCCCCTGTTTTGGTCTGTTACCTCTTTTCTCCCTAAAGTCACATCCTGGAAGGATATTGTTTTCCCCTTTCTGTTATTCCATCTGGAGAGTGTTTGGTGTCATCTAAAAGAAGATGAGGCAGGCGGTCTCCTTTTTTTCCTGGTCATTGGATAGAAAAGAATCTTGTGCTTCACCCACATTTTTAGTGAAATTTTTGACACGTTCACATTTTGATAGAAAGGGAATTGATGTTAAGAGAAATCACATTTGGGTACAAGGGAGGGAATAAAATCCTCAACTGTGTTTGAACTTTCCTACCAGAAAATAAAAGGTTTTACAAAAGTGATAAATTTTACTGAATGGAAAATGAGGTTGTGAATAAAGAAAGCCCTTTTTTTCCCTTAAAAAAAGGACTTTTTCTTGCTTTCCTCTCCTTCACAGTCCAAAACTTTCTTTATATTCCCATTAGAAAGCACAGAGAATGAAAATTACAGCCGACGCTGGATTAGTCATAGGCCGCCTGGATCTTCTTCATTCCCTGACATCTCCCAAGTCTCCATCCAGTTGCAGAGCTCAGGCCTGGGAGAGATCAGGTTCCCTCTCCTCGCCCCCATCCTTCTCTGGCGGAGGAAGGGAGGGAAGAGAAACATGAACAGCGGGAAGGACATTTCCCCCCGAACTCTGGCATTTCAAAGCCTAATAATAGAGACACAGTCCCTCTATCACCAATCGATCGAAATTACTACTGTATGCAAACCTCAGATAGCCATATACGTATTCAATTTATCTGTCAGAAATTATTTTTTAAGAATTAAACAATCTAGTGTGTGAGTAGCAGGCAGCAATACAGTTCTGCCTCTGTAGGAGTCAGGCATGCAGTTATAGACCAACAGCTTTGTAGAAGTGAGTGGAGTCATACTTGGGTTTGAAATGTTGCATTTTTTTTCGGTGTACAGTTAATTTTTCTTTTCTTTTCCTTTATTTTCTAACATGGAGCCTCACTCTGTTGCTCAGGCTTGAGTGCAGTGGCACAGTCTTGGCTCACTGAAACCTCTGTCTCCTGGGTTCAAGTGATTCTTTTGCCTCAGCCTCCAGAGTAGCTGGGATTATAGGCACGTGCCACCACGCCTGGCTAATTTTTGTATTTTTAGTAGAGATGGGGTTTCACCACATTGGCTAGGCTGGTCTCGAACTCCTGACCTTGTGATCCGCCCGCCTCAGCCTCCCAAAGTGCTGGGGTTACAGGCGAGAGCCACCGCACCCAGCCAAATGTATGATTAATTTCTAAACTGTGATTGAATTTGTAACAGAAAGCCCAGCCCTGCAACTGGACTCTGATTTAGACAATCATAAAGGACTCGTATTTCCTTTGGAATCTTATGGCATGTGGCATGTACAAAAATGTCCCAACAGGAAGAGGAGGGAAGAGGAGGAAGTGTATGGATAGTTAGATAAAGTATGGAAATTGTCATAAACTCGCCTCCCATCCCTTCCCGCTCCACACACACACAGAGCGACCAACTTCTTTTTCCCATATGATGGTGGCACTCGTAACTGCTGGGGCTTTGCTCTGTGCTGAAGCGCTCTGGATGTTCTGCAGGCTATACAAAAATGGAATTGATTTCTACTTGGATAAAGGTAACACGATTAAACCTGAAATTGACTCTGTGAGTATCATGACTTGTTTGGGATTAGGATAACTAAAGAGTAGAATTTCCTACCTGTTTGTGACGAGCTTTAAATTAGAGGACAGAATTAACCTGGGGAATCCCTGGGGACCTGTGGACTGATCTAGCACATGAGCAGCCAAGCTTTCCCCAGCTGTGTCTGAGGGGCCCAGCTCCCTTCTGGCCCCAGCAGGCCCAGCTGCCTGCAAGACCATGAAGGGAAGGCCCTGGAAGACCTTGGGCAGCAGCATGGCTGGTGGCACCGGCTACCTCTGGACAGTCGTGGCTCTCCCTGTGGCTCCACACCACTGATTTTGGCTTCATGAAGTCAGCTCCCCGTTTCTAAGAGTTGTGTTGATTTATGAGATGGTTTGGACTCACTCACTGGCCATGACCTTGGCCCTCACCCCAGGATATTATTTTCAGCATGTATCCTCTGGATCTCCCATTGCAACCACGGGCAGGAGGCGCCCATCCTTTCACAGCCCCACACCCAGCCCAGAGAGACAAAGGCCAGGGCAAATGAATTCCAGTTCCTGGACCCCAATTTCCAGTGAGGTCAGGGACCCAGGTGGGAAGTGGGCAGCGGGATGAAATTGCCAGGGTGTTTCTGCTGTGCGTCCCACTTTTACCATGTTCTGCATGCTTTTCTTCTGGAAGCACCAAAGGTCACAGCCCGCTTCTGCAGAGAAACTTGGCACTTACTCAGGTTTTAATCTTTTGGAGGGACAAACACACACATGTAGCAATTTGAGAAGATGTACAAAGCTATGCGTGAGAAGTGTCTGTGAATGCAGTCAGATCACATAGTCACACACAATACAAAAAGGCTCCACAAAAGAACAAGGCCAAAGGAACTGATGTCCTACAGCAGTGGGCTTCAACTGGTCTTAAAGGGTACAATGGACTTGGATGGGCAGTGAGACAAATGGAGACGCACTGCAGGTAGATGGCACCCACGTGAACCAGCACAGAGCAGCTAGATCTAGCTGACACACTGAAGTAACCACGTACAGAATGGAAGTCCCCCATGATAGGGCCACAAAGAACTCTGCACAGTGGGCATAGTTCACAGTACTATGTCAAACAGACACAGGTTTCACAGTAGAGGAGAGTCACCGCAGAGAAAATTGCTCAAGAATGGAAGACTCGGCAAATAGACCTGAAAGGAAGAAGCAGGACATTTATACTAGTATAGTATCAAAGAGTCTGTATTTGTGTTGTTATTCTTCTGTGGTTTCTTTAGGTAATATTCTAAAACATAGTCAACCGTGTGTGCATTATAAATAATGTATTGTGTAATTTACATTTTTCTAATTGAAAAAATTTCAGGGATCGCCCCAAGTAAATCTCATGCATGATTTAACAAGTGATGGATAAAATTTTAACTATAAAAATATCTCTGAAATAGTGCGGTTTCTCGACCACATAGAGCTAGAGAGCGGTGTTAATCCTCGCTTCTGAACTTTCACGAGATTATAACCTAGAATGGTTTGCGTTACAGGAACTGACCAAATGCGGGGAGAGAACCAGAATAACTTAGTTTACCTTTCATTGGGATCGCACTGTAGACTTTGAAAGGCCACTTGAAATCTGTTCTGTAATCTGTTCCTCACATCACCACACAAGGCAGGGGTAGGCTGTATTTTTCCCGCTTGACAGAGAGCTTAATCAATTTGCTAAGGGCACCCTCACTAGAGAGTGGCAAGAAGAAGGCCAGACCTTGGGTCAACCCTCTTTTGCGTGAGCATTTATTGCTTTCACAACCTTGGACCCTTCCTCTTTTCCGAGGACACCACCTCTCTTCTTCAGGAAAACTGCTTCTCGCACACTCTAACCATCCGGTGCAAATGTTGGCTGCCAATCCTCCACTCCCATCCAGGGCCTCTGACCCGGGCTAAGCCAGCTGGTCTTCTCCTGGGACTCTTCAGCTGGCATCAAGCTTGGGGTGAGGAGGGGGGCAATTTTAGCCAAGATGTTTTGTGTTTTCTGGTAGCAAAGTTGTGAGATGTGAGGGCAGGAGTAGCTGGTGGCAATGCATCCAGCCATGTGCAGGAAGTTTGTCTGAGAAAAATGAAATAACATGCAGGGAGAAGAGAAAAGAGAAAGTCTTGTTAGCACTCCAGCCCCTGGTTCCAGTGGTTTCTAAGGCCCAGTTGCTTCCTTGACCTTTCCATGGTTATTTGAGACTTTCAATAAAAACCTTTCTTTCTTTGCTTAAGCTATTTCAAGTTGACACTGTGGGAGGCTGAAGCGGGCAGATCACCTGAGGTCAGGAGTTTGAGACTAGCCTGGCTACCATGGCAAAACCCCCATCTCTACTAAAAATACAAAAATCAGCCCAGCGTGGTGGTGGGCGCCTGTTTTAATCCCAGCTACTTGGGAGGCTGACGCAGGAGAATCACTTGAACCCTGGAGGTGGAGGTTGCAGTGAGCCAAGATCATGCCACTGCACTCCAGCTTGGCCGACAGAGAAAAACAAACAAACAAAAAACACTATTTCAAGTTGAATTTTTGGTTATTTAAGAAAACAGAAGGCTGGGCACAGTGGTTCACCCCTGTAATCTCAGCACTTTGGGAGGCTGAGACAGGCGGATCACCTGAGGTCGGGAGTTCAAGACCAGCCTGACCAATATGGAGAAACCCCGTCTCTACTAAAAATACAAAATTAGCTGGGCATGGTGGCGCATGCCTATAGTCCCAGCTACTCAGGAGGCTGAGGCAGGAGAAGCACTTGAACCTGGGAGGTGGAGGTTGCGGTGAGCTGAGATCACGCCATTGCATTCCAGCCTGGGCAACAAGAGTGAAACTCCGTCTCAAAAAAAAAAAAAAAAAAAAAAAAAAAAAAAAAAAAAGAAAAGAAAAGGAGAGCTGTAAGAAATCTATCTGTCCTCAAGGTTATGCTGCATTATCATTTCTATCCACTTCAATACCATTTTCATATGTGAAGAAATATAGGCTCATTAAAGACAAACAGGTCACTTCAACTCCTATGTTGGGTTATTGGTATAATTATGTTATTCACCACTACATGTTATTTGGATCCTGTATATGTAATTAGTAAAATTTCACATCCACTACCTCCTTTGATTTTTATGACAACATGGAAACAGATGGAACAAGCATTGTTAGCTGTAATTCTAGGTGAGAAAAGTAAGTTCAGAGAAGTGAGGTGACTTTCCCACTGTCAATCAGTGGGGTGAAGAAACAGGGCTTGAAGCAACGTTCATTCTAACCATACCTCACTATACGTCTGTACATACACACAAACACACATAGACACGTGTGCACACAGAGGTTCATTTCAATTAAGAATAAAAATAAAGGCCAGGCATGGTGGCTCATGCCTGTAATCCCAGCACTTTGGGAGGCCGAGGCAGGTGGATCACGAGCTCAGGAATTTGAGACCAGCCTGGACAATATGGTAAAACCCCGTCTCTACTAAAAATACAAAAATTAGCCAGGTGTGGTGGTGGGCATCTGTAGACCCAGCTACTCAGGAGGCTGATGCAAAAGAATCGCTTGAACCCAGAAGGCAGAGGTTGCAGTGAGCCGAGACCCTGCCACTGCACTCCAGCCTGTGTGACAGAGCGAGACTCTGTCTCAAAAAAAAAAAAAAAAAGAATAAAAATAAAATTTATTGAAATCACTATCCTTCTTATGTTTAATAAGTGTTTTAAGGTATCACCCGTAATTATTTGTTCTTTTGCATCCCGCCAAAATCTTGGTGTAGGAATCACCTGGCTCCTCTGCAGTCCTAACTGGTATAAAATATTTTCCATTATCTTGAGACTTGATAAAATATAAATAGCTTGTACTTTGTCTCTCTTGGTTTTGATACCTAATGGAATGTGAAAAAGCTAGATGACACATAAAAAGAGAGCAAAAGAGAACTAATGCAAAGATTAATTTTGGGAAAGCTCCAGAATTAGATCATGTAATTAGTTCATAGTTTAGAAGCCTTTGGTGGAATTCCATTTATGCAAACAAATTCCATTCACATAGTTCAGGGAAACTGAATGATTTTATAGATGAATTATCCTTAAAATGTAAGGTTATGTAAGTCTTACTCCTCATTTTCTTCCTGCTATCAATGAGCTTAAACAGTCAAGAAAAGCCGAGATCTGGCACTCGTGTTTTTATGGAAAAACCGATGGCAGATACTAAAATGGTGGAAAGAAGGCTGCCACTAAGCTAAAGTACAGCAACTCTTTAAACGACATAAAAGCTCCTTGAAGGCGAGTAGCCAAGGTTGGTAGTCTCCAAATGTGATCTGTGCTGGTTTCCAAGTCTTTGTGCAATGCTGTACAGGGGTGAACGGAGTAAAAGGCTAGAATGGATCTGTGGTTTTCAAGTTGCGATTTTGTTGTTGTTGTTTTAGGGAGTGACACACACAAAACTATTAAGGGTGGACTGGCGGCCACTGTAGGAGTCAGGGAGGGAATGCGGAAGCCCAGGGATCTTCCATAGCCTCCAGGTGAAATGAGTCCTGTGACTCACTTGAAGTGTTTATGACACAATACTAGCTGCATTTACCATACGCTTAAATATTGATTACAGTAAAATGATTGTAACGTAAAACATCACTCAGTGGGACTCCTTCCTTAGGTTATGAAAATTCAGATTTAAGATTCAACTATGTAGATAACACAATTAACCAAAAATAATTAAGTGAACTCATGACAAATTTGGAAAAGAAAATGTTTGTTTGTTTGTTTCCTCCTGCTGAACTGACTGGTTGTTTGTCAGCATGGACAAAATAAAATGATTATTTCATTGTGAGAATACTTCTTGGATAGCTTCTCCCCTGTTTACAAGCCAACTCTTTTCAGACGAGCTTGTACACGTACACACTGTCAGAGAACAGAGGAAGACAGGTCAGGGTAGTTTTGAATTTGGCACTTAGCCAGTAAACTTTTAATTTCATCTTGGATTCAGACTTAGCTGTGAAACATGTATGTCTCAGTGTAAGGCAGTAACAGTTTTAGGCTGGAGAAATCTCACAGTGTGTAACTGCCACTCCCAGTGTCTCCATGGAAACAGCTGGGGGCTGGTCTGCCAGTTCCTATCATGTTTGAGAACCATGTGTAATCACTGTGTAATAGGCAGTATTTTTAAACTTTGCAGTGAGTTGGGCGAAAACTTCAGAGATCAAATATTTGAAAATGTCTGAGGAGCAAAAATCATGCCATAAGATAAAGCTTTGTGAGAAAGAGACAATGCAAAACAGTCACTTTGAATATTTCAGTTCTGAGTTAAGACGTCATATAGATATTTTCATTTATTCCTTGCTATTTTAATACAGATTCGGGTAGATTCTGGTCTGAGAAGAGGTTCTGCAAAGCTTTTCTACTTACATGAAACTCCAGGGTAATGATGCTGTATTAGAAAAAAGAGTGGTTAGATAAAAGATGAAGTCTCCCAGTTATAGAGTGAAAATGCTAAACGTTGCTTATATTTTGTGTGTATTTAGTTGTGCTTAAAAAGGTAAATGGGAAACCATTTGTATACTGGTTTCTGAAAGACGTATTTGAATTTATTAAAACTTTCAGATTTTGTGTACTTTACTCCATGCATGACTATGTCACTGAAATTCTCACGTTTTGTTTTGGTGTCAGGAGAGGCAGTGTTTTCACAGTATTCGCACGTGGGATTTATGGCCATCCTTGGATGTACTTCTGTGACACTGGAGTAGTTTCCATGAAGGTCCTGGGAGGGAAATTTTCAATCAACAAACACCAAAGGAGCCCACTGACCATGGGCACACTTTTTTTCTTAACAAATATTATTGTTGATGTCTTATCACATAATCAATTCATTATAGAAATTATAGCTAAGCAAAATAAAATAAAATAACATTAACAAAATAAAAATTCTATATTTTTCTATTTAAAATAAAAATATTGCTATAACTTTACCCTTTCATGATTATTTCTACAAAATAAATTCCCAGAAGTGAAATTATAGCCCCCCAACACAACAACCTAAATCTCTTGATAACTATTACCAAACTGCCTTGCAGAAACCTTCTATCAATTTATAGTATTATCATCAGTATATGAGAATGTCTGTTTCCTCTCCTTGTTAACCATGGATAATATAATTAAAACATACTTTTCAATTTTATACGTAAAAAAAAAAGTTTTTGTGTTAGTTTCATTTTCCTGGATAAACTTCGACACTGAACAAAGTTTGTCCCCAGCTCCCTCTGCCCTGCTGGTCCTTTCTTTTGTGTGCTACCTCACGCCTCCTCGCCCCCTCAAAAAAAAAACCTGTATTTTGGCTTTCAGGGAACCCTATTCCAGCATGTTCTAGTATGTGCCTCCACAGAACACTGTTGCAAGGGCCTGACCTTTTCCTTCCTTTGTGGATTCTGTGTTTTAAAATAGAGCTGGGCTGGGCGTGGTGGCTCACGCCTGTAATTCCGGCACTTTGGGAGGCAGAGGCAGGCAGGTCACTTGACCTCCGGAGTTCCAGACCAGTCTGGGCAACATGGCAAAACTGCGACTCTACAAAAATTAGCCAGGTTTGGTGAAGTGTGCCTGTAGTCCCAGCTACTCGGGAGACTGAGGCAGGAGGATCACTTGAGCCTGGGAGGCAGCGGCTGCAGTAAACCATGATTGCGCCACTGCACTCCACTCTGGAGAACAGAGCAAGACTCTGTCTCAAAAACAAACAAACAAACAAAAATGAAAAACAAAAAACAGCCTCCTTTTTTCTTTCCTGCTCAGGTTATTTCAACATGCTAATTTTAGTCAGAGGTTAGCATTTGATAATGCCATATACATATAGATACATTATCTATATACCAAAGGTTAATAACTTTAACTGAGCAAAATTAAACTTTAATTTTCTTCTTAAAATTTCCATGACTAATATTTTTGTTAAAAGAAGTAAAGTCCACTGGCTCAGAACATATTTTTAGCGAAGAAACCCTTCTTGGAGACCCTCAGCTTACTCCACACAGATCAGGACCATCCACTGGGCATGGTTAAAAGGCCAGCTCCACCGTTTTCTGTTGAGTGTCAGCCGGGAGGAAGCCAGTCTCTGTCTAGACCTGGCGATGGATGTGGGGTGGTCCCTTCACACCAGGCAGCAATACCTCCCCCAGGGACCGGGACCCACTTGAAGTGTGGGACACAGCTGAGTTCAGTAATCCACCATCAGTAGAGGTAATAGTTCTGTTTATGTATAGGTATTTATTTATGCATAAAATGATGACTAAGTGTGTGCGTGTGCATTTAATTTACTTGGTCAAAGCCATCCAACATTCACTCAAAAATATTTACTGAATACCCACACGGATTCCCAGAGTTTTCTACAAAACGCCCTTCTGAAACAGCTTCCAAGCAATGCATTTCCTCCCCCAGGAGGAATCTGGAACGATTTTTGGAACTCTTTCACTAAATTTTTCTTTAAAAAACATAGATACAGTTTTCTTTAAACTTAGATAGAGCCAGGTACCTATTCATTCAGACAAGTCAGTAATAAATGACTAGGAAATAATGCTGAGTATGATAATTTCTTGTCAGTGTAGCAGATGAAAGACTGAACGCTTTCCGCGTGAACTTTCTGTCTTAGTTTTTATTGATGAAACAGAAGGACACCCTGGTTGTAAGCTAAGAAGGTGTAATGCTGATTACAACAATAGTTAACATAAATAGACCAGGGTCGGTTATTCATGTGGACTTCAAATAACCAGATTTTGTTTGGGGTGGGGGCTGGGATGGAAAATAGAGTATGTTCTAAGCTTTCATGTGAAAGAAATATTATCAACAACTAATTTTCAGTCTGTCACAAAATGCACAGGGAAGCCTTCCGTATGCTTCAGGGAAGTTGGAGATTTGTTTCTGCTTTGCGTCCCTTCAGCTAGAGAAGCAGTGTGGGCCTGAAGCAGGATTTCCCAATCTTTTTGTACCCTGTGAAGATGGATGAAGAGGGCTACGCTAATTATTCGTTGCTTGAATCCAGAAGGAATTTTTGAAAATAACAAAATCTTTATATTTTAGTATATTAAAATCTACAAATGAAAACCAGTATTCGTTGATGGGTTACATTAAAAACACACACACAGAAAAAATACACTTTTCAACCTACTGTACTGATACACAAGTGTGAAAGATAGTGACAGAGCCCCCAGGCCCTTCCGGACCAGGGTCTGATGGGCTGCTTGGTCATTCTGTGTTCACTAAGAACAGAAAGGAAGGGGCAGGCAAGGGAGATGATTAAAGGTTGGAAAGATGACTGTTTCTGGCAGTGTGATATTCAGGCCATTAATATGTCTGCATCTCAGTTCCAGTGTGCTAATATATTATCCTATCTGTTACAATATCATAAAGATTACCTATAATTAAAGATGATTTACACTCTAAGCCATAATTCGATATAATTTCATGCAAACACATTTAGGGTGAATTCATCTTAAAGTGGAATTTAGCTAACCTAATGAAAACAGCATCTAAAAGCCACAGAAGAGACAGGAAAAAAAGACAGCATAAAGGGCAGTCTTATATAAACCCTAATAACTCCTTCTGGGATCCAGACTCACAATCTGTGGTGAAGGAATTTGCATAAAGCCCTGCTTAAAGAAACTATTGATGAGTTCTTTGTTTTCAAATTTACAACTTATTTCCAACATTTAAACTCTGTCCTTAACTTTTTCTTCTCCACTGGGAAGAGCCAGGCCAGCTAGTTCTGCTTCTGCAATGGCCTTGTCTTATTTTACATTGGGACTGACTGGAAACAAGAGTTACATTTGCAACTCCAGAAAGCAAAGATGAAACTTTGTTCTTTCCTTTGTATCAAGCTGTACCATTTATTTCTCCCCTGGCAACAGATTTTAAATCTCTCCTCCTCCCCCTCTCTCCTTTCTTCCTTTTCATGGGAACTGTTTGGTGAGTGCCGAAGGAGGATCTGACAAAGCTGACTGTGTGTGTGTTTGTGTGTGTGTGTGCATGCGTGTGTGTGTGTGCATGTGCGTGCCTGGTTTCTGTGTCGGTGTGTGCAGGCACGCATTCATTAACGTAATTCCTCAACATCCAACAAGAGCGCATCAGAAACCCGGGAGAAAAAGCCTCATGCATATTTAGTTGAGCCTTCTACCTTCCAACCAGCTTGAAAAGAGTATTTAGAGAGGAGTTGGTCTGGGCTAATCTGCATGTGAATCAGAAGGGGGACAAAAGGATGAAAAGGTGGTGGAAACTCGAACACAAACCCTGCGGTCTCCAGGGGGTCATTCTTCTTTCCCTTGTCCACATCTTCGCTGCCTGGCTTCCTTCTGCGCATGAGCGAACAGAGTCTTTTCCCAAAGGCAGTTGGCAAAGGGTGCGTACGCTTTGTTCTGTCGGTAATTTTTTTAAGAAACAAAATTTCTTTACCCGTTCAATTTTAACTGACTTCTTCAGGCTTCTTAGCTGCTGCTATCCATATGAGTGATGCAACTAGATTTAGTAATTTATACAAATATACAAGACAGAAAGCATGAAGATTTTTTTCATTGTGATAAAATATACTTAAAAATTACCCTGTGATCATTTTAAAATGTACAATTCATTGGCATTAACCAGATACACAATGTTGTGTAATCACCAGCGATTTCCAGAACTTTGTCATTATCCGCAGCAGAAATTCTGAACACTTTAAACAGGAACTCCCAGTCCACCCCTCCCCTCAACATGAACAATATTGATTAGAACTCCATTCTTAGAGACCCTTCACGGGGTTAGTCTCCTGACATTTGATTTCGGAGGAGCTGGGGTGTGCAGAGCAAGGGAGAGTGAAGGAAACCAAAGTTCAACAGATGAGAGGAGGGTAGAAAAGTCTTTTTTCCTTAGTATGGTTTCACTGGAATAATGATCAGAGCCTGGAAACAAATATGGAGAAAGAAAACCTGAATGTAAAACGGTCAGGCTGGTTTTCACCAGAATGAAAGGCGACGAGAGTGACAAAGTTAAGCAACTTTTGACAATTCTCTGTTTTGATAAGGGATTGGTTTATACAAGTAAGAATTTCAAAATAAAATCCAAAATAAAATTCAAAAATACAAGCCTGGTATTCTAGTGTTTGAGATACAAATGGAATATACACTTTACAGAACTATCCCATCAAATATTTGGGGACAGCCTGTATTTAATCAAAAGACTAAAGGGAAGGCTAGGAGGATAGTCTGTATAACTAATGGTAAAAATTAATTTATATTTCTGATTTTGTAAATCTCTGGGGTTGCAACTATGTTGCTTTAAATGAAAAACAGATAAAAGTATCATTAATTAAACTCTAATACAAGGAAACACATTGTGAAGGAAATTTGCAAAGATTTCCAAACTCCTGAAATTCACCATTTACTTTTAAAAATCTTTAATAGGACAAAAGTTCAGCACAATAAAACAAAGGGGCAGTTCTACTGAATTGGTGCTAATGGGACCTTGTTTGTTCTAGTGTATACAGCAAGACTCCTAAGAAGGAGTATTATCCGTGGAGACCACATCTGAGTGACTAATACTCTTCTCCCCTCAGTGGAAGCCGTGCCTGTTACAGTCACTGATGATTTAAGGAATTTTAATATTTATGTAATGTGAAGATGAGATTATCAACACAGCTCTCAAGGCAGGTGTTAGAGGGAGTGGGGCCGAGGTCCAGGGAACTGGAGGTAATGGGCAAAGCTGGTAAGTTGGGAAGTACTGGGAAAACTGGCTTTAATCAGCTTAAACACAAAGGAGGCTTATTACCCAGGTAACTGAGGAAGGTGAATCAAACGTTAATGGATGCTGCAGTTGAAACGACGCCTAATGCTACACATTGGCGTCCACATCTGCGTCCACATGGGCTCTGCTTCCCCTGTGCTGGCTTCTTTCTTTGAAAGGATCCCTAGGATATCTACATCCTCTAAAGCCAGCAATCTTACCCAAAAGGAGAGATCCGCTTCTCCTGAACCCTTTGGCAATAACTGATTAGGCCACAATAACTGTGGGTCAAGAGGTTGCCCCAGAACTGATCATGCGGCCAAGGGCTCGGAGCCTCGGCTGTGTGTGCACTGCCTGCCAACTTGGTGGTGCAGAAATTAAGCCACAGTAAATCATGTTGTAAATTCTCACATAAGAGAGGGAGTTTCTTACTGGGAGGAGGAGGAGGAAGTAGAACCTGCTGGGCAGACCACAGCTGTATCTCCCACAGTGCACTGCAAGGCTGGCCCTTCCCTGAGCTCTGGACACATACGTGTTAGTAAAAGCTGGCTAGGCTGCTCATCAAGTGTGTGAAGGCTTGTTTCTTATTTAGAAAACGGAACTGTGCAGTGGACAGGCCTGAAGGATGACCTTCTCCATGCCTTCATTTTGGGATTCACATCTTCAACACATCTCCCTTCCCTCTGGCCTGAATGAGACAGCTGATGGTGAATGCAGGAGCTGGATTTGTAGGCCAGGCTGGAAGGAGTACAGCTCCTATTCCATTGGCTGACATTCAGGCACATGGCCATATGGGAGGTGGGAAACGGAAATTAGTTATGTGCCCAAGAGCACCAGAAAACCAATTTCGAACTGCTGTCAATCTTTGCCTCTTCCCATTACTCTGCAAATGGGTCAAAAATCTAGAGGCACTTGGCCAGGCGTGGTGGCTCATGCCTGTAATCTCAACACTTTGGGAGGCTGAGGCAGGCTGATCACCTGAGGTCAGGAGTTCGGGACCAGCTTGACAAATATGGTGACACCTTGTCTGTACTAAAAATACAAAAATTGGGCCAGTGTGGTGGTGGGCACCTATAGCTACTCGGGAGACTGAGGCAGGAGGAGTGGTTGAACCCGAGAGTCAGAGGTTGCAGTGAGCCAAGACCGCGCCACTGCACTCCAGCCTGGGTGACAGAGCGAGACTCCATCTCAAACAAACAAAAAACTATAGAGGCACATGCAGTGGCACAGGAGTAACAATTACTGAGTTCTTACCATGTGCCAGTGACTGTTCTAAGGGCTCTGCATATATTAACTCCTATCGCCCCCTTGTCAACCTGTGAGGTGGGCTGGGCATCCCCTTTGGAAGATGAAGAAACAGAGGCAAAGTGAGGTTACTTGCCTAAGGGCCAACGTAGAAACTGTTTGGAGCGGGATTTGACACGGGACAAGATGACCACACAGGGTTGCTTTTGAGAGGACTGCATGAGATGATGTTTGAAAGGCCCAGATCGTGCCGAGCACATGGAAAGTGCTCAAACAGTGCGAGTCATATTATTAATATGTTCCTCAGGTGGAACACCGTGCCGCGAAGGAACGCTCGTCTGGAGGTAGAGCTTTGAAGCTGAGAGATGGATGTTCACAGAAGCAGGCTCCAGAACGTTGTTCTCTACTGGGTCTGCATGACTACTAAGGAGACTGGATCCACAGATTAAATGAGAACAACTGTTGTACCAGCCCAGGGCCATGGAGGGCAGGACCAGCCATCCCTGCTGACTGCACCCTGGGTTTCCCCGGGCAGGACCTTCCTTCCTCCTTCCGGCTATGGCAGTTCCCTTCTGGTCTTGTCCAGTCTGACTCTCGTCAGCTCCTCTAGGAGTCTCCTCTGCACAGCCTCTCCCTGTTCTAGTCCTCAGGCAGAGTTAGTTGCTTCTCATCCAACATTCCCACAGGAGACCAAGGATATTCCCATGGCAAGACCTAGCTCATTGCTCTGTAATTGTTGGCATTTGTCCTCTTTACCACTCGGCGGAAGTCCTGGAAGGCAGAGACAGTTACTTCCCGTTGTACCCCCAATGCCTCACATTGTGCCCTGACGAAAGGAGGCAGTCTAAAGGTGGTCTTTTTTTTTTAAGTAAAGAAAGAATAAAAATCAGTGAGCAAATTGATTTAAAAAAAGACATTAATAAGAATTATAATCAGAACCAGTATTTATTGAGCAATCACCGTATTCCAGGTACCGGTCAGGGGCTTATCAATGCCCAATGTCATCCTCACGGTAGCATGATAAAGTGGGATTATGTAAACCAAACAGTTTTGGAGACAGGTCTCAATCAATTTAGAAGTTGATTTTCCCAAGGTTAAGGACATGCCCAGAAGCAATGAACATGGAATCACAGAAACGATCTGTGGTCTGTGCCTTTCTCCAATCATGATTTTTGAGGGCTTCAATATTTAAAGCGGAAAAGAGAAAAGGGGCAGGTAGGGGAATCGTCGTTACGTATTCCTCTCTACTCAGTAAATCATGCTCAGTAAATTGGCAATTTATGTAACATAAGGTGAACACAGAGAAGTTACCTGTGGAGATGTTGAAGCTTTTATCTGTAGCTCTCTGCTTAGGAACAAAAGGAAAGGCTGCATCTTGCATGATTCAGCTTTCAGCTTAGTTTTTCTTTTGGCAGAGTGAATTGTGATCCCAATTTCTAATTTCCCTTTCACAATCAGCAACCCCATTTTGCAGCTGAGAAGACTGAGGACTGCTGAGCTCAAGCTGCCTGCCAGATGGCACCCAGTCGAGACACACCTTTTCCTCATTGTGTTGTATTGCCTCACTGGGCCAATTTTAATTCAACCCGCATGGTGCTGTATGCCAGAGGCACAGAGCTGTCCGGGAGGAACACGGAAGACAACTGCAAGGCAACAATGGCCCGGAGGGGATGTCTTTGTGGGGGAGGGGCAGGGGGCAGATTCCTAAGACCTCAACCAAGAGCCCTCCATGATGGACCCTGGTGGCAAACTGAAGTTTCAAAACAAGTAGCCTAAAGCCCAAGGGAGAGGCCTTTGTAGGGGAGAAGGAGAAGTGTCTTCTTTGTTAAAGGGTCAGGGATTGGGCCTGGACCCAAGAGCTAGGCACAGCCTGGTAACAGCGAAGGTGCCTACAAGACCAACCTCTAGCTACACAAAAGATTAATAAGAATGCTTGGGAAATATTCAGAGCAGTTGACCCCGGTCTCCATTGAAACATAAATGAGATCAGGCTCTGGGAACCGCTGCTGGTAGTTTTTTCAGATTCTTTAGCAACCTTGTAATTTTCCCAATGTCGGTAATTTTTAAAACTCTTTGACCTTTCTATAACCAAAACTCCTTTGTCCTTTTTCTCATTTGTGTTTGTTTTGGAGGCAGCAGGGATGAGGAGAGAGCGGGGAAGCTGTGCCTGGCTCTGCAGTGGGCCCTGGAAGAGTCTGGCAGAGACACTGTGGGAGCAGTAGGCACCTCCATGCTGGGGTCTGGCTGAGGAGAAAAGAGACAGGTGGGAGGGGGCTGGGAGGATGGCAGCTCCCTGGAGACACCACGGGACACAGGGGATGGACATGGTTCTTCTTAGACTCCCTGCACTTCACTCGCAGCCCCAAGGAGGATCTGTGTCATACAGGAATTTGTGGTAGCATTAGGGAAAAGCCGCACACTTACCTCTTTATCACAAGTGGAGTTTAAATTAAATTACGAAGGAGAGACTACAAGCTTTGCAAAGCTCCCTTGTAAGAATCTGAGGATCAGAGACACTTGACAGCTGAAATCACCCGAGGCTTGTTATTGCCAAGGGTGAGCACAGGTTCCTGAAATACTTGGTGGAAACTACTAGGCCCAGGAAGCTTCTGGTTACTGTGCAGGTCAGGCCCAGGTAGAACAAACAGTGAGGTTCACTCAGCTGGAAGATTTTTCCCCCAGCCCTGGGGCTTCCTTTTGATTCTTAAAGGTGGAAAAGATAATGGTGAATGACAGAGTTTTTTACTTTTGTGATGTTGACCAGTAATTTAATTCAATTCCAATAAAAAATAAATAACAGATCCAAGGTCTCTCTTATTTTGAAATGTTTTCTAATATTTTCCAGTGGTTAGCATTACTCAGAAGCCAGCATATTTTCTTTAACAATTCAGATCTTGCGAATGATTTCAAACGGGGCACGGTATCTGAAGCTGCCTGGCACCAACACGAACTCTAGGACGTAAAGGAGGTCTGGACCTGCCTGACACTATGGGGTGGAAAAACAAGCTAGACCTTGAGCCAGCAGGCAAGAAGTGGTGCACAGGCCATGAAATACTATGTGTGTGTGTGTGTTTAGAAAACTGTTTTGAAAAGCAAAAATGCTTTTAGGTCCACTTTCCAGCAAAGGAGAATTTTTTTTCTGGAGGTGGGGGGAAGGGAAGACAATTTCCTTTATCGAAATTTTTTCCTTTGCTCTCTTTTTCCTCATGCAATCCCCATTTCCTTTCTTGAATGAATGCTGTAAAGATAAAGTTGAGACTATGGAATACAATGTCAAATGAAGGGTAAATAATAATGAGAAATTGTATGTAAGCAATATATATATATTTTTGACATGAGGCCTCACTCTGTTGCTCAGGCTAGAGTGCAGTGGTGTGATCTTGGCTCACTGCAGCCACCACCCACTTGGTTCAAACGATTCTTCTGTCTCAGCTTCCTGAGTAGCTGGGATTACAGGCACCCGCCACCCACGCCCAGCTAATTTTTGTATTTGTAGTAGAGATGGGTTTTGCCATCTTGGCCAGGCTGGTCTCAAACTCCTGACCTCAGGTGATCCGCCTGCCTTGTCCTCCCAAAGGGCTGGGATTACAGGTGTGAGCTACCATGCCCAGCCGGTATGTTGGCAATTTTTTTAAAAGCTGTATTAAGAGGCTAGGAAAGTCTTATATCCAGGAAGTTTGACGGTAGACATCAAGAACAAGGTTATGGGGTGTTCATGTTGCACTCATATGCATATGTTATACTATACATAAGAAATTCTATCACATCACACAGCAGGTTTCAAGCTTAGTGTAACTCAGAGCCCCTCAGAAACTCTGCATGGAGAGGCTGTGGGGAGGATGGGAAAGGACCCACAGGCCATGATGAGGACAGAGGGAATGGGAGAGGGCAGAGTCAGGAGCTGCTCAACTTGAGGCTTGAGGCAGGGAGAAGCACGAAGAGGGAAGGCTTTGTGCTGAAGTCAGATTTGTGCGGCTTACTGAGTGAACGGCAGCCCAGTGATGTGATGGTGATCTTGCTTTGGAGAAATCTGGTGTAAAAACAGATCATCCAAGTTTTTGCTGTGGTCTCCGGCATTACCCTCACTTAGTGTATTATCACCGCATACAAGGTACACAATAAGTCACTTTTGTAAAAATAGATTTCAAGAGGAAAATTCTTACCAAGTTCCTTATAATGTCAGGGATTCAACTATAGTTCAGACTGAATCACGTCCCCAGGTATCTATTGGTAACGTGTCGCCCTTTTGGTGAGCAAGAAAACATATGATGCAAATAGAAATTTTGTTCAAGACTAGTATTACAATAGGGTATGTGATTCGCAGTGAAGCAAGACTCATACTTGAATCTCAGAAATGTTTATTTGAAAACTCCTTTTTTCCTTTCAACTACCTTGATTTAATTGTGTGTGTCCTGGCCTTCATTTGGAGATGAGGCTCTGAAAACCATGTTGTCACCTTGAAAACCACTGAGAAAGTCCTGACCCCATTGGTAAGCTTTCTGGAGGCTACAGGTGTGGCCCAGCGGCTGGGAGGTGGTGATAATACTAGCAGGTGAAGAAGTCTTTAGGAACCAAGTCTCATTGAAGCAAAATTTCTAGGGGGTTACCAGGATAGATGAAGCTCATTTCAGGGCAGGTACAGGGAAGACAGAAGGAGCCACTGCTGTCTAGCTGCTTCCTGCGTGATCCAGTAAAACAAACTTGCAGAAGCCACTAGTGAAGTACGTACATTTTTGTCTCTCCACTTTGACTTTAAGTGCTTCAAAACGAGGGCTATGTTTTCCCATGGTATCTGATTAAAGCTTGTTGCTATTGCTTTCCAAGTGTCTAGTGAAATAAGCCAAAACATGGTCTGCTGAGTGGGCAGGCGGAGCAGACCCCCTTCCGGCTCCTTCACTCTCCTACACTTGCTGCTGTGGCCACCTCGGGGCAGGGATTTGAGAAGGCCCTTGAGCTGGCGTAATGCAGCCCAACAGTTGCTTGGACATCACAGTTTAAACCCTGGGTCAGCCCACAACTCTCTGTGCTAGCATATCATCATGGAAATCTAGCAGGCGTGGTGAGCTCCTGGGCCTTCCAGAAGATGGGATCCCCTAAGCTCCCCCCGCTAACTGTCAGGCCCATTGTTTCTAGGGCAGGGACAGGAGGGAGGCAGCTTCTCCTTTTCCACTCGGTCCCACAATGACACCGTGGCTTTCAACACTGGGTCTTGGAGGGTGTGGTGACCCCTGGCCAGCTTGAGAGCAAGTGTTGTTGCTGCTGACTGACAGTAGGGCCAGCCTAAGACTGAGGCTCCTTTTCATCAGGCTGTCCGTCCCTTTACTTCCTAGTGTCAGCAGTCCTGGGAACAGGAAATGGTTTGTGTAACAGGAAGCAGCAGAAAACTGATGACTAAATGCTTTTGAGCTCTGTGGAGAAAATTTCAACGTAGAGAGATTGCACAGATTCCAAAATACGTGCGCATGAACTGGGGCCCTATCCAGGCCTCCTTTTCAATTCTTAAAATGATGCTATTTATTGAAAGTTTACTGTGTGCCAGGCATGCAGCGAGGTACTCATGCCATTATGCTGCACCACCTTACCTTACAGGCAAGGAAAGAGAGGTGCAGAGAGTGTACGCTGCTTTTGGTAAGTGACAGGGTCGAGAGTCGAACCTGGGACCTCTTCAGTGACTTTTCTGGATCCTCCTGCTCACAGCTGCCTCGGAGGACGAGCAAATTCTTCAGGAAAACTGTTACGGGACTTTCCATCCTTGCTCGGGATTTAAGGACTGTTCCTCTGCATTATCTGTGAGAAGCGTTTCTATAGACTTGGCACATGGTTATGCTGTGGGGCTAAGGTATTATTATTTCATATTTCAGTGCAGAAGGAAGTACTTATTAAAAGGCCCCAACCAGTTGTCTGAGCCTAGAGATGAAAGCCTCCTTCCCGCACCGGCCTGGGTGCTGAGTGGCCCTGACGCCAGGCCAGCCTGCCTCTTACAGCCTGAGACTTGTGTCTGCTCCCTCTTCCCAAACACAGAGGCAGGGCCTGGTTGGGGCCATCTGATGAAGTGCCAGTGCGCCTTCATGAAATCAGGCATGGGACCAACTGAAATGTTGAAATCTGGTCAGCTGAGGGACAGGAGAAAGTCAAGTCTGGTTGTCAGTCTACAGAGGTCAAGGACCTGGCACAGAGCAGGGCCTGCTGCCTCTGCCACCAACGGCCAGGCACCCAGAGAGGAACTGGAGGAGAAGGCGGCTGGCTGCTGGCAGGTCAGCTGATGGGAGAGTTTACAAGACTGTCTTTGAACTCCTTGCATGCAAGCCCTTCTTCTCCTTCTTGATTCACAGTTAAGTTTGCTTTCCTGATCCCCTCACATTCTTTCTGCTCCTTTAATAGCTTCACCTGGACAGAGAAAGGACAGAGGCAGGAGCAAAGCCACGTTCTTCTGTCGATCACAGCTTCAGCTTTCAGTTTCTCATGCCTGCTTAATTCCCAGCTCACACTATCAATATAGGGCACGCATTTTAGAACTGTTAAACAGAAAGGGCTACTCATTTTACTATGCTACATTTTTTTCCAACTAAAGAGGATGCTCACTACCAATGGATACCGAGAAAAATACAGTGTCATTAATGTCAGTTAATCAAGTTGGTGGCCCTTGAAGATCTATAAAGTGTAACTGTGACACATTTTACAGATTGGCTTAGACAGAATAACTAGGAAATAATACATGCTAGCATCATCAGTATTACTTGTACAGCTCAGCAAAGGAACGTGAATGGCTACACAGGACTGGGGAAGAACAGAACAGAGATATTTCTTTGTGTGAAACACAGAGTTTATCATAAGGAGGAGAATGAATCACTTTTCAGCTCTGGCAGCATCCTGTTTTTTTTTAACATATTATTTAGGGAAAACAGAAAGCAAAACTGAAGCCTTTGGTATTTCATTGTCACTGGATAAATGTCATTTGTATAAACCTTTCTAAATTTGGATATATACCCAAAGAACCTATACATATCTTAGAAAAAAATTATCCACTTTCATTACATTTAGTAAAAACTCATAAGCCCAGAGTCTAATGGACATAAAGAAATGAAATAAAATAACTTTCTAAATATGCAAAAAAGCCCACACAAACAGAAGTAACAATCAAAAGGTTGTAACAATTGGCCCAGCACAGGCATAAATGATCCGCCCTGACGGGGGCCGGGTCCCAGGCATCTTGCCTTTGGTTGCTAGGTTGGGGGGTCCCAGGGGCTCCAGAAGAGGGCCTGGGTAGCATGGCTCAGAGCAGTGACTGCTCACTGAGTGGTGTGGGAATCTTTCAAAATTTAAAAGCTGAAAAGGCTGTACTGGTGTGTACTGCTTGAATCTCAGTGCTACAAAGAATTGCTTTTAATCTTTTTTTTTTTTTGAGACAGGGTCTCGCTCTGTTGCCCAGGCTGGAGTGCAGTGGTACGATCTCAGGTCACTGCAACCTCCATCTCGTGGGTTCAAGCCATTCTTGTGCCTCAGCTTCCCGAGTAGCTGGGATTACAGGTGTGCACCCCACCGCGCCCGGCTAATTTTTGTATTTTTTGGTAGAGATGGGGTTTCACCATATTGGCCAGGCTGGTCTCAAACTCCTGACCTCAAGTGACCCACTGGACTCGGCCTCCCAAAGTGCTGGGATTACAGACGTGAGCCACTGTGCCCTGCCTGCTTTTAGTCTTATATCTGAATAGGTAGTGAACGATTCTGATAAAATATCATTGCTATGCAAACTCTTTAATGTTAAAACCAGAGGTGCTCATTTTCTAACCTGTCACAGAGTCAGAGGACTATGGATTCCCTGGCCTTGTTGCCACAAATGCTATGTTTCCTGCTGAGTAAGACATCGCTTACACTCCAAAATACTTCACAAGAATCACTGAATTACATTGCAAAATACGAACACACAGCATCAAACACTGCCTGTCATGGAAGGCAAAGAAATCTTTTGGATTTTCAGTGCTATGAGCAGCTTACAGGGCTGCTTCCTCTCCTTAGAGTCCAAGAATGTCTCTGTGTTTCTTCCTTTTTTTCTTCTGTTCATTCAAAGAAGTAATTATTTAAAGTAGACTACTTGTAAAGCATTTTAAGAGCAGAAAGAGGAATAAGACCTGAATTCTATCTTCAAGGAATTTTTATGCTCTACTTGTAGTAAGTTTCTTCATGAAGAGTTCTAGATGAAATTTTTTAGTGCTCCACTTTCTATTAAGTTGTAGTATGTTTAAAAAAATAAGAAAGATGTGATTTTAATTCTTTGGAAATTACAAAAATGTAACATTTTCAGCCAAATATATTGTGTTGCCTAAGGGAAATAAAAATTCTTAGTGTGTATATATATATAATTATATAAAAATACATGTTATATAATATATAAAATATATATTATATATATACATATTACTTATTTCAACAAGTTGTGCAAAATTGGACACCTAAAGGTTTTTATATTAATTTCTTATTGCTATTACATGACCATCCATCTGCATACAGGGTTATCCTGGGTACAGAAATAAAATTACAACAAGATCAATTCGCTAATCTTGATGAGGATATTTTATTTGGAATCACAGAATTTTAGACCTTTGAACGACTTTGGAGATCACTTAGTTCAACTCTGATTCAGGGTTACTTATGCAGTGCTACACAACTTATTAGCATAGAACGAATAAGCTTTTTATACCTAGCACAGCAATCCTTTCTCTATACACCATCAGCTAGAATACTGGAAAAAAGAGACTCAAATGCCACAGGTATTTTACTTATTAAATTACAGCTCCTGAGGTACCCAAGTTTAACTTACAGAAAGGTCAACAGTGTGCCTTCCATCACTCAGGACTCCGAAGGTCTGCCTTGAATCCTGTCCTGAATTCAGTAGCTGCCACATGAGTCACATTATGTAGTTAACCCTCTCAGCCTCTGCTTCTTCAGCAGTCAAATGAGGATAATTATTAACTCAGAGTTGCCGCGTACTCAGTAACTGAAGCGCCCGAAGGTTGATCGGGACTCCAAATGTCAGTCCTTTTTTTGGTCTTTCCTTGGTCTCACTGGGAACTCAGTTAAGGATGCATGAATATACAGAAAT
This sequence comes from Piliocolobus tephrosceles, assembly GCF_002776525.5. NCBI lineage: Eukaryota > Metazoa > Chordata > Mammalia > Primates > Cercopithecidae > Piliocolobus > Piliocolobus tephrosceles. The sequence goes on from NC_045438.1 coordinate 14,715,849, forward strand.
TACTGGAAAAGTACATTTAGACTCTAAGTTAAAGTTTAGTAAAGGATAATGGCATTTGATTAAATGTCTGGGACATGAATAGTTATTTCCCTTGGTGGTAAAATGGTCACCCATATCAACTTTTAAAACTAACGCACAGACTGTGAATCCAAGAGTATCCATTTAGTATGTCAAAAAAAAAATCGAACCACAGATTCATCCTGAAGGGTCCCGATCCTGAAGGAAAATATAAAATAAAATAACAATTAACCCAATCCAGGAGAGCACCTCTGAAATTGTCTTGCAATCATAAAACCAGGCATCGATCTGGGAGCAGATCAAAACAAAATGCATTTGTAACTCACTCTCACCTTCCTGTATCTGACAGTTATTTTTTAGGTGGTTTCTGTTTAAATATGGAATGAAGTTTGGATTATATAGCACAAGGACCTGCATCCTGGCTGAGAATGTTTTTACCTCTAAAGTTTCATTTAGGGTCAAATGAGTAGAAACCTTACACTGTCAGTTAGCGTTCAACCGTTGTGAGGTAGTTTAAGCTAAATGTTAGTACTCATGTCAGTGGTTTAAAAAAGCAGCAAATTAACATTAGAACAGCTGTGAAGAGCAATGCCTTTCATTTTACAAATGTTATATTCGTACTGGTAGATATAAATAAACTTCATTGAGAGGAATCCATGTTACTACCTGATTTGTTCATTTCCTTATATTAAAAAAAATTCCTTTTGGGACCAGCCTGGGCAACAACACGGGGAGACCACCTTCCTCCCGACCGCCCCCTACCCCGGCCACCATCTCCACCCCACTCCCCACCCCAACACACACACGAATCCCAAGGCTCTTCCCCTACAAACACTCTAGCTTGATGTTCGAGACCAACCAAAATCTGGCATCAAATACACTCTGTGGAAACTCCTACCCTAACACCTGGTACTTTTCCACTCCCCAAGTTCTGTCATTGCTCTCTGCCAACACTCTTTACTCCGATCAAACCCCCCTCCTCGGTGTGGTCCTGCAACGGCTTTCGGGCAGGCAATGTTGGTGCTCACCGGTATTTTTACAGCATTTTTGTCTTTAGCCTTTACTTGGCAGTTATTAGTTAACTTTTTAAATGTACCTGCACATGCTATTAACTCCCAAATCAGCCTGTAAATGCCTTAGGGTTAATGATATACATTTACATATAACAGGTACTGGAAATATTTAAGATATTCACACTTGAAATGTTTCATTTTCAATCTTTTTAACAGTGCCTGATAAGCCATCTCACAACTTAAAAGTAAAAAAAAAGGTAAAAAAAAAAAAAGTCATCTCACAATTTAAAAGGATGCTCAAATCTATTAAGACAATAAACAATTATTTGCGAAGATACCAAGAATGGCCCAATCCCTTTTAGAAAAATCTAAAGACTAAGACTTTTAAAAAGAACATTGGCACAAAAAGCCATAAAACCCTGAATCTTATATCCAAGGAACATTTTAGTGCTTTCAAGAACTCTATGGTGATAAAAGAAAGGTTTGGAATACTGCAAATTTCTATTTTAAATGTCAAGAATAGCAATAAGCAAATAGAGCCAATCAAATTTAAGAGAACAGAAAATATGTTTCCACTCTTGGTTAATTACTGATGTCAGAATGTGGAACCATTTTTAGTGTCAACATATTAGATGACAATTTTTCAGAGTGAAAAAAATCTATTATAGGGATCTTCAACTGGAAGCTCGTTCTGTATATATATTCAGTACATGTTGTAATTTATTTTGAATGCTGTATTAAGATAACATTTTTGTCATAATGTAATTGTTACAAAGTTAGTCTTTCTACATTAATTTTTTTTTTTTTTTTGAGACAGGGTCTTGCTCTGTTGCCCAGGCTGGAGTGCAGTAGTGTGATCACAGCTCACTGAAACCTCTGCCTCCCTGATCCTCCCACCTCAACCTCGCAAGTAGCTGGGTCTACAGGTCTGTGGCACCAGACTCTGCTAATTTTTGTATTTTCTGTAGAGACAGGGTCTCACTATGTTGCCTAGACTGGTTTCAAAATCCCGGGCTCAAGTGATCCACCTGCCTTGGGCTCCCAAAATGCTGGGATTACTGTCACAAGCACGGCACCCGACCCTCTGCAGCTACTTACTACTCCTAAGCATCAGCCCTCTCATCTCTGAAATATGGTTCTTCCTGCCTACCTCAAATATTGGCTGTACGGATGAAAATAAACAATGAAGATAAGGGTTTTGCAGAGCTTCTGGTCCATAACAAGTACTTAATACTTCATTTGGACACATATTTAATAAGTGCCTACATGTACCATATGCTGATGTAGGTGCTGGAAATTCCTAATAGAAGAAACTCTTTTTCTCATGGAGCTTACAATATTGCTGCCAGTGGCAAACAAGTTGACCCATAGTTATGTCAGGTGGAAACAAATGGTATGAAAAGAACCTGGGGTAAGCAGATGGAAGAAGGGAGGAGGTGTGAACGTGCACAAAAGTGCCATTTTACATAGGGTGTTAAGGGACACCTTCCAAAGATAAATAGGAGCAGGGGTCGCCGATGCATGGGGAAAAGCTTTCTGAGGAGGGCAAACACCAAGGGCAGAGTCCTGGGGAGGGTAAGCATGCTTGGAATGTTTAAGGATCCAGCGGGATTCCGTGGGGGTGCAGCCAAGTGGGCTGTGGGAGGACAGGAAGGACATAAGGTCAGCGATGCACCAGGGGCCACACCTGTCGTCTTGCAGGCCTTGGTAAGCTCTTCGGATTTTTTTTTCTTTTTTTTGCTTTTTTGAGAGAAGAAACCATTGAGGAACTGTCAGTTAGTGAAGTGATCTACACAGATTTGAAACCTGTTGGGCATGGTGGCTCACGCCTGTAATCCCAGCACTTTGGGAGGCTGAGGTGGGCGGATCACTTGAGGTCGGGAGTTCAAGAGCAGCTTGAACAACATGGGGAAACACCCGTCTCTACTAAAAATACAAAATTAGCTAGGCATGGTGACGCATGCTTGTAATCCCAGCTACTCGGGAGGCTGGGGCAGGAGAATCGCTTGAACCCGGGAGGCGGAGGTTGCAGTGAGCTGAGATCGCACCATTGCACTCCAGCCTGGGTGACAAGAGTGAAATTCCGTTTCAAAAAAAAAAAAAAAGTAACACACAGTAGCTATTATCTAATGCTGTAACCATAAAAGATTTAATACATAGGAAATGAAAATTGCCTATCATTGTTCTTTAATCTGGTTTAAGTGGTTGAGCCTTATGACACTGCCGTTTCTACGGGTCAAAAATGGTGGAATATTGTCATAAAATTCAACCTGATTTAAAGGATAGGGCGAGGAAAAAAAGCAAAAAAAAAAACATAAGCTTTAGAATAAAACATAATTGGATTATAATCCCAGACACAGTACTCATTAGCTGTATTCTTGCACAAGGTACTTAATTTCATCTTTCTTGGGTTTCCCCTTATTTGTAAAATGGGGGTAACAGTCTAACCTAAGCCCAACTTGTACTGATGATTAAATGAGATATGCATGTAGAACATTCGGCATAGTGCCAAATGAGCTAAGTAAGCAGGCCATTAAGGGGGTTGCATCTTTTATACTAGCAGCATCAAAACCTTGTATAACTATTTTTCTAGGTACTGAAACAGCATTCACTACTCAGAGACCAGAGCTTTTTTGCAAGTTACTATTCCCTACATTTAGAAAGTTCATCTTTAAATAGGCAATTCAGTAAGCAAATATTCTATGGCTCTAAAACAGATACGGCTGTTGGAGAATTTAAAATATCTGAGAGTTAACATTTTTAACGTTGTCTACCACGGCTATTACATTTCCTCTGTCAAAGTAACTTAATTTTACAAACGAACTCTGTGCTTGTTAAATGAAAAGGCCAGAAGCTACTGGCCACTCAGCGTTCGTTTGAAATTCTTATAGTGCCTTCAGTACAACTCAAACTTAGAGGTGATTCTCAAAATTCGTGCGAAGCAACATTTCACAAAAAAAATCACCTACGTTCACTGTTAAGTCAGAAGACAGAATGATTAACAGTAAATTTCAGCCGCGAATGACTCTCAGGATGGCCAACTGGATATTAAATAACTGCATTATTTTAATGGAATGTTATGATTTGCAACAAAATGCAGATGCAGACGTAGATTTAGGGACTGTGGACTTCTATAGATCAAGGAGGACTTCATTGTTGCAGCTCAGAAAATTCTTCCAAACAAATCTAAATGTTGGAAATCCACCACACTGCAGAGAAAGACCTCTTGCCTCAGGATTCTTTCTTCTTCTGTAAAAATGTTGACTTCTGCTTTTCAGACTACGCGCACAGGCTCTTTATTTCCTACTGCGGCTTCATTCCCTCACGGAACACTGCTGCCATCGCGAAAGAAGCATTTCGAGCACGACTAACGCTCCCCTTATTATTTGCTAAGCCGCTGCGCTCGGGTCTCGCTACGATTTGCTTTCAGAATAACGGGAAAGTGCAACAAGATCGCTTCCCTGGCGGCGCGTCAACCGCTTGGCCCAGACCCCCCACGCCCGCCCACCGCCCCGTGGGTGCGCACGCGTGTCCGCGCACGCTTCCCGCCTGGCGAGCGCCAGGCTTCTCTCCGCCGTGCTGCTTTCCAGCCTCTCAGCAAATCACGAACACGGAAGGGAGCCACGGCGGCGACGGGAGGGGCTTCGCGCGTGGTTCCCTCGGCGACAAAGCGGCAGCCCGGCGCGACGGGCGCCCTATCCCGCAGAGGCGGACGCCGCGGCACGCGCCTCAGAAAGCCTCAAACTCCAGTCCTCGGCTCCCCCGCCACACCCCCGCCCCGCAGCCAAGACCCGCGAGGTGGCGAGCCCGACGGCCAGGGCAAGCCCACCAACCCTCCGCACCGTGGGCGACTGGCCAGCATCGGGCCCTAAACAGCCAGCCCCAGCCCCTAGGCGGCTGCCGCCCCCAGCCCCGCCCACGCCCCACGCAGGCGCGCTCCGGGCCCCTCCCCTCCCCCACCGCGCGCTCGCGGGGCCCGGTGGGGGCGGAGCGACCCTCGGAAGGGGCGTGGCCACGGGGGTTCGACGCGCGCACGCGCTCTGGAGCCCCACGGCTACGTGTCGGGCCACGTGACGCCCACCCCGAAAGTCCCCCGTGAAGCAACAGGACGTTAAAAAAAATTTTTCTGCGGGGTGGATGAGAGGTTCTGAAAAAACTATAGTAACGGGAGGCGAGGCGGAGGCAGCGCTGGCGCGTCCAGCTGGAATTCCTCCCGCCTGCCGCGCCAGCCCCAACCGCGCCCGAGCCCCGCCCGCCCCCTTCCCTGGGAAGCCCCGCGCCCCCCCCCCTCGCGGCCGTCGGCCCCGCAGCCCACACCCACCCGCCCCAGGCGCCCCACACGGCGGCGACCCAGTCCCTGCGCCCAGGCTCGGGCCCGCTTAGCGCCGCCGCCCGTCACGCTCCCGTCGCCCCCGCCGCCCGCCCCGCCGGCGAGGCAGGGAGGAGGGGGCACGGCGCCGGCTGCTGCCCGGGTCGGGGGGCGGCGGGCAGCGGGAGCGCGCCGGCTGGGCCCAGCTAACGGCCGCCCTGCGC
>NC_045438.1:14726412-14800153 GCF_002776525.5 Piliocolobus tephrosceles
GCCGCCTGAACTGAGGCGAACTCCGCCGCCAAGTGAGTGAGGAGGAGGAGGAGAAGGAGGAGGAGGAAGAGGAGGAGCGCAGTCAGAGCGCGGCGGCAGCGGCAGCGGCAGAGGCGCCGCGGCGGGGACCAGCCCAGAGAGACCCCCCGAGCCCGCGGCACAGGCGGCGGCGGCGCTGAGCGGGCGCGACCAGCCGAGCGAGCGGCGGCCCCTGCTCCTCCTCGTCCGGCGCCAGCGGCCCGCGCCCGCACTCGGCCAGCCGAGACCCGCCTCCCGCCCGCCCGCCGGCCTCGTGAGGGACGCGCCGAGCCGGGCGGCCGAGAGCGGCGGCGGCTGGGAGCGCGTCGGGCCCGGGAGGAAAGTGCCTGCGGGGGGCGGGCGAGCGCGCGGTGCCGGCCGCCCCGGGGCTCGGCGCGGGAGCCAGAGCGGGAGCCGGCGCGGAGCGGGACGCCGGGTCCCGAGCGGCCCGCGGCCGGGGCTCGCCCCCGCCCCTCCCTCCTCTCCGGCGGCGGCGGCGGCGGGCGGAGTGAGCTGCGGAGCCTGGAATATGGTCGGGGAAATGGAAACGAAGGAGAAGCCGAAGCCCACCCCAGATTACCTGATGCAGCTGATGAACGACAAGAAGCTCATGAGCAGCCTGCCCAACTTCTGCGGGATCTTCAACCACCTCGAGCGGCTGCTGGACGAAGGTGAGCGTCTCCGGGGCCCCGGCCCGATCCCCGCCGGGGCGGCCCCTTTCCCTGCTTGGGATGGTGGGGAGGGCGGGAAGGTCACGGCCGGGCGGGACCGCGCGCCGGGGGTACTGGGAGGCCGAGAGGGCGCACAAAGGAGGCGCCGGGCCGGGCTTGCGGCGGCGGGCGGGCGGGCGGACCGGGGTGGACCCGCCGGGGCCGGACGCCCCCTGCCCGGCCAGGACCCCGCGCCGCTGGCGCCCAAGTTTGTGCGCTGCGGAGGGCTGCGGGGCAAACCCTGCGGCCCTTCTGGCTTTGGCGGTCACATTTCTGAGAGGCCAGCGAGGGCTGCGCGGGGTGGGTGGTCCTCGCCAAGCCCTCCCGAGAGCAGGCCCACGCCGCGCCGCCGGCCTGGAGGACGCGCGTGTCCCCGGCGCGGGCCCCGCTCCTCCCCTCGACCTCCTGAGCTTGCTCTGCGCGGACCCCGGCTGCCTCGCGTTCTGGAGCTCTCCCCTCCCATGAGGACTAAAGCGGGGTTTCGTGGTTGGGGAGTTGGTGCAGCTGGTTAAATACTAAGTGGAAGTCAGAGTGGGGCTCGTTAGTTTAAAGAAATTCTATAGGAGACCGAAATTATGCTGGCGTAGCCGACAAGGACGACGAAGTGACGGCGAAAAGCACTTTTTTCCCTTTTGTTTGGGGAAGCGAGAACTGTTAGGGAGTTGAACTTCACTTTTCGGGGGTGGGAGGGGGGGGTGGAGTGCGAAATAACGCGATGACAGATCGGAGCGCAGCCTGAGTTAGGAAGAACTTGGGCGGAGGGTTTACTCCCGGGGACGCAGCCGCCCGAGTTTGTAGGACAGAGAATCGAGACGTTTGGAAAGGGCGAAATAAAATTGAGCCGAAGTTTTCAAAAAGCTTTATGGAGCGCTGTGGGGAGCGAAGAATGACAAGAAGATTAATGTTGACCAACTCTGGAATTTCCTTAAGAAGTTCTCATAGCAGTATCTGGAGTATTAATTTCTAGTAGCTGTGGGTTTCTGTGGACGCCTAGAGAAAAAAAAAGTGACCACAAAAAAGTGTTTCGAAAATCGACTAGCCAGGAGTTTTTTTTTTTTTTTTTTTTTTTTTTCCTGCTCAGAGGCATCACCGGAGGACTGTGTAAAGGAAACTGAAAACTGTAGGTTGAAGAGATGAACAATGGAGTTTAGATTTTTCGCAAGAATTTCGAGATTTTAAAAATAGAGTCGGGGAACAGGAGTTTGAAGCTTGGGGAGTTGGAATGTGATTAGAGAACAAAAGGCCGGAAATGTTTCCATGATAAAAAGATGATTACAGAAAAATCCCAGGAGTTTTATTGTCTTGAAAGTCATAGAAACAACTTAAAAGTAGAAAATGGTTAGGTGTTACGGCTTTCTGTTCGTTTTGCTTCCATATGTTAAACATACAGCACTCACCAGCATTGAAATGGGCATTTTCCACTGTTGGAACAGCAAATCTGTTAATTTCAAGTTGCTCCAGAGAAAACTTGAGCTGTCCCTTTAAAGGGTTCTGCTTTTCCTATTTGTGTTGGCATTTGAAAGATTGTGGAGGCAGAAAACTTTCTGGAATGTCAAAAAAAAAAAAAAAAAAAAATTGCTGGAACTCTTAAATTGAGTATTTCCAAATGTGAGCGCTAAGGGGCGCCAGTTATTTTTTAACCATGGAAATGGTTGGAACCAAATGTGTAACATAGTAATCTGACCTATATTAAATTTAGTTGAAACTTAAATTATAGATTATTTGATTTGTCATCATGTATTTATATAGTGTTTTCGAACATTGAAAACACTTTCCTTAAAATTATTAGCACAACATCATGACGTTTCAAAAATAACACTCTTAATATTTTCTCCTTGGCATATTTCGGTTAAGTTAAACTTTTAGTAGTATTAGTAATAATTTCTGGTGAAAATTTTTTTTCTTGAGTGCTGTTGTTTAGAAGGAATCCTTTATCGATGATAAAATGAAAATAGGCCTTGGCAATACTTAGGGTTAATTAAAATTAAATTGCATTCTTGAAATGTTTAATTCAAAGACTATAGGAGATTCCAAAAATGTGAAAATACTTTCACCTTATGTATACTATTTAAAAAACTGCATACTTTTGAGTTTCTTTAGTTTTAAAAGGCTTCTTGTGCTTTTATGTTGATCTAAAATCTCTAAATTTAGAGCTGATTCCTTGTTATCAAGTTTCCAACCTTAGGCTTTAATAATTTTTAATCTTTCAAATCCAGAAATGTTAATTATGTCATTATCTCTAACAAAGGCTTATTTCTCTCTGGTTGGAAATAGTTTTCATTTGCGTTTTAAATATAGGAGACCACTCTGATATCGCCTAGATAATGTTTGTTTCCCCCTCCCCTTTTAATGTGGTTTACTCCATCTCGCATCTTACTCTGTCTTTAGTTTTTGCCTTGTCAACTCTCTAGTGGAAAGATTGCTTCTGTGTGACATATAGTATGTTTAAAATGGGCAATATAATGACAAGGAAGCTTGATTGTTTTTTATCAGACCAGTACAAACATGCAGGAAAAAGGGCTATTCCTTAGTGTGGAATAAGCTGCTTCCTGTAATTGTTAGCCTTATTATAAACTTAATTTGACTTCAGAAAAATATTGGTTTCTGAAGTCCATCACATTTTTTTTTTTTTCTGGATGATTTAATTGTGAAATTTGGCATCTTGTGCTTTACCCCTTTGTGGTTTGTCATTGTTCAAAACAAATTAATCATGACTTTTGTTTCTGGTTAGGCATTACTTTTTTTTTTGCCTATAATGCTTGGCTGAAAAATTACTTTTCAATTTAGATAAAATTTACTAAAAATTTTACTTTAGTGATTGGTTTAATGAAGTTAACATCGTACTTAGAGTAGATGTATTTTCTGATAATTAGGAATTTTAAATGAGATTTTAAATTTTTTATTTTAAAATATTTTTCAAAGAATAAGCTTTTAAAAAATTAACTTGTCAGCCTAAGAATTTCCATTTGGCTAGTTACAAATTTGAGGATTAAGTGTGCTGGTTTTCCTAGTTAATCGATTAAGACTTGGATGTTTTAGAATAAGTATTTTAATTCCTTGCCAAGTTAACCTTTAGGCTGTATCTTGATTGTGGACAGTCCTTTTGTTTTACTGTTTGTTTTTGTTTTTGTTTTGTTTTTTGCTGTTGCTGGTGGTGGGGGTGTGTATGCCAGCTCTTCCACTCAAGTCTCTTCAACACAGTTGTTTGTTAAAGTTATGAATACATATTGGGTTGGGCCTGTCATATAAAGGACATAAACTTGAGTTTGAAACCTTTTATTGAAGATAGAGATGATTATAGGATTACACATAAAACCTAGGTCTTAAACTGCTCTACCTTTAGAGAGAAGTTTTCAACTGAACCCTTAGAGCAGTTAATATATAGTTTTTTAAAAAACAAACTTTTTTTGTCATGAAAATGAAACAACAATAGTTGAATGCAAATTGTTTTAATAAAGTTTTGTAATTCAGAATTGAGAAGGTGAAGAGTACAGTCAGACATAGCAATCCTGTATTAGGGGAAAATGGAGAACTAGTATTTTTAAAGCAGATTTTGAGTTTTCAGTTTTTTAAATGGAGGAGGGGTTAAAGCTGCTGATATGGAAATAAAAAATGTATAAGGAGGAAGCGTAGTCTAAATCTTTTTATCGTGGATATCAGAAAAATTAGTGTGTGGCTCAGAAAAAGAGAGCAGATGATTAGAATGCCTTATTACTGATTTGAAAAATACATTTTCATTTTCTGATGGTCTTTTTGTGTTTATAATAAAAACTTTCTGTCTGACCTCAGTTTAGTTTGTACCCTGCCTGCTCCCTCTCCTTTAAATATATGAGTAAAAATATTTTGTTAAAACTTGCTTAAATAGTTGATATTTTTTCATGTTAATGTTTATTTTCACTTTGTTTGCCTTTGTTATTGGATGTATCATAAGGTTTTCTTACCATCATTTTTTTTTTTCTGAGAATTCATTTACGAAAGCTTTGACTTAAGAATTACGTGGTTGTTGGTATTGAGAGGACTCTTGCTATAGAGATTTCTTACAAAAAGTTTTTCTTTTTGTCTGAAGAAGCAATTATTGTTGTCAGTAATCATCATCTGTAACAAACAGATTTTAAGGTGAAATAATCTCTTTAGGAACTAAGATTTTGCTTTTGTACACAGCCCTTGAATTAGTTGTAGTAAGAAGGAAGCTACTATTTATAATCACTTCTTTCCATTATCTTTTCTCACCCAGGAGGTGTCAGCAGCTATATATTGGCAGTCATGGGAAAGATCAGTTGTATCATTATGGGTCATTTATTAAACATTCATTCCGTACTTTTAAAGCTAAATTTCCCTGTAGGTGGAAGGTGATTCCTTTGTAAACTGTATCCAGTTTGCATGTTTTGTAGTAAAAGTTGTATCCAACTGTAACACAGTTGAGTTGATGGAAATAGGTCTCCTAGTCACATTGACTAGCGTATTTGGGATGAACACTTTTTCTTAAATGATTGAGAATGTCAAGTTAAATCAAGTTAATTTGACTTCTTAAATGCTTTAGGCACATTTTATTTCTGTTAATGCTTCACTGGTCACTGTCACTGTCCTGGAGCTGATTGAAATTGGTCAGTTTCTCATAAGAGCAAATGGTTTTTGGTTTCCTTTTTCAGGGAAATAGATTTCTGTGATGAAAGAAGTGAAGTATAATAAAACCCTCTTGCTTTGACCTGGCCTTCACTGAAGCATGATTCAGATTCTTTTTTTTTGAGGCCAATATACTTAGACATGTAAGGGCTTTTTTGTGTGTGTGGTTTTTTTTTTTCCTTTTTTTTACAGTTTGGTTTGGTTTTTATATCAAGGGAATTACACGAGTGTGATCATAGGAGCAACTTTTTATAAACTGGAACTACAGTTTAATTTACTTGAGAAATTCAGTGTAGCTAATACATGTGTTTGATTTATTTGTTTGATGTTGCAGTTGTAAGCAAAACTTGCTCTTCTCTGTTGGAGATGGAAAATGCTATGACATTGTTGGTTTTTGTTTGTTGATAACTTAAAAGGCAGCCCACTGAGCAAGTTTCTGCTATTGGTATGTCAGCTGTTACGAACATATCCAAGGTTCTATTTTAAGGCCATGGGATGGGGAGTGGTGAGTGGTGAGTGGGCCTGTGTTAGGAGGTCACGGAGATATATACCAGTTTTTTATTGACATGATCAACGGGACTTCATTTTTTTCCTCCAATCCCTCCTCTATTTGACATTAAGACAGCTTAATGTGAATTTTAAGTGCAATAATGTGTTGTTTACCCTTAATGATAACTTTTAGGGAATATTTATACCCCTTTTAAAAATTGGCATATCAGTTTTGGGCCCAAAATAGCTAGATTATTTGATGTTTTACAGTTATATTTTTACTTAACAGAGAAGCACAACTAAAAATAAACTTTTATAGTGAATATAGTTTGTTATGTTAGTGGGACTGTTAAGAAATTTGTTTATAACCTCAGTCTATGTTAGGTACTGCCTTCTATGGAGTAATCATTATAGTTAGCATTGGAATATTATTACCTGTCTGCCCTCTTAAAATTACTTTCTTGAAGGTGCCTACCTTGGAGCCTGGCATACACTTCTCAGATGCTTGTTGAATTAAAAATGTTACATCTTCCTTTTTTGATTTCTAGTTTCTCAAAGATAGAGTATGTGCACATGGTTTGAAAAAATGAAAATCCAGAGGTGACATTAGAAATAGTGTCTAATAATTTTAAGAAATGAAGCAGTTGTGTGACTGTTGGTAGTTTTATGCCCTTAGAAGAAAAGACACTTGTATTTTTTCTTAAAAATAACTTTAAAAAATGTCATGTTATTTGTAGTACTTGCTGTCAAGGTGCTTAATGTTACTTTACTGTTATTGTTGGGAAGGAGATTTAGAAAGATAAAATTGCTTTACTTAAGCAGTATAGTTTCTTGTCAGTCCTTATACCAAAGGGTATCAGTTCATAAGCAGAGAAAAACTACCAGTGCTTATCTTAGCTCTTGGAAAGTTTTGGCATTTATGGAATTATATAGGTAAACTTTCCCCACCCTGTTGGTTACCCTTTTAAAAGTCCATATATATCTATATGGTTCTTGTACTCTATGCAGGGCACAATAGATAGGAATGATTTCTTGTCCCTAGGTGCTGCTTTTGTGTGTTCAGGATGAAGACTGTATTTGAGTGACGTTAGTTTAAAAGAAAGCTGAGTATAATCATATGTAGCTGATTGTCATTTAACACAAATAGCTATGTTTTTAAACACAGGTGTGTCTTTAATTTTAAACAGTGCCATTACCTAGAAAACTGATAAATTGAAGCTTTCACTTAGCTGAAACTTAGTTCTTTTATTTCTTTTTTCTTTTTCTTTGTTTTTTTTTTTTTTTTTTTTTTTTTTTTTTTTTTTTTTTTTTTTTTTTGTTAGTCTGAGTTTCGCTCTGTCACTCAGGCTGGAGTGCAATGGTGTGCTCTCGGCTCATTGCAACCTCCATCTCTTGGGGTTCAAGCAGTTTTCCTCCCTCAGCCTCCTGAGTAGCTGGGATTACAGGCGCCCGCCAATTTTTTGTATTTTTAGTAGAGACAGGGTTTCATCATGTTGGCCAGGCTGGTCTCGAACTGTTGACCCTGTGATCTGACCGCCTTGGCCTCCCAGAGTGCTGGGATTACAGGCGTGAGCCACCACGTGTGGCCAGCTCTTTTATTTCTAAAATGTCTATTACTGTTCTTTAGCAGTAACAGTGTTTGAAAGTCTGTGATGAATTTTTAAAAAATACATTGCAGAACTGATTTATCTAGAATTCTTGTAATTAGCAAGGAAAGGACCGCACTTAATGTTTTCGTCTTCAGTTTCTTGATGTGGAAACTAGTTTGAAAATCCAGCAATCCTATCAAGTCTCACAAAATATGTTCAAAAAGTTGCTTCATGTATTTGTCTAATATTTTTATAGAACTAAATTTTGAGGTTAAGGAAATGAATCGATTGTAAGATTTTGATCACATTATTTATTATAAGCAGAATGTGTCATATTCTGCTTAGCAGATAAACAGATATTGAAGTATCAGAAAGAACATCATTAGTCAGGTGTGGTGGCTTGTGCTTGTAACCCCAGCTACTTGGGAGGCTAAGGTGCTAGGATTGCTTGAGCCTGGGAGGTCAAGCCTGCAGTGTTATGATCGTGCCACTGCACTCCACTTTGGGCAACGGTGACACCCTCTCTTAAAAAAGTAAAATAGAATAAAACATTGAAGTGCAGTTACATCCATAAGTGGCTCCATATTATGGCCACAATGTAAGTAAAGGGCATGTGTGTGTAGGCATTTATATCTGTAAGTGGAGACATGCGGTGAATGTGAGTTGGGCTTTGTGAGTATTGGGGCTGGTTAAGTTCCAGCTGAGAAAGGTTTTCAAAATGATGAAATATCTAGTTGGCCCGGGGATTGAATAAGTAGCAGGCCTTAAGTAAGCACCTTGCTTTTGCTTTAGTGCAGGAGAGGTCATTGTGGAGACTGGACCTGATCTGATCAGTAGCAAATCATTGGGGAGCCCTTGGCTTTTAAGCTGATTTTAGTTTGAAATGTATAGGAAAAAGCAAACAAAATCATAGTACATTTTAAGAGTAGAATTAGGAAAATGCATGGCAAAAAAACAAACATGCAATTTTAAAATTTGAAACCGAGCCAGGCGAGGTGGCTCACGCCTGTAATCCCAGCACTTTGGGAGGCAGAGTGAGACAGGTGGATCATGAGGTCAGGATTTCGAAACCAGCCTGGCCAGTATGGTGAAACCCTGTCTCTACTAAAAATTAGCTGGGCATGGTAGTGTGTGCCTGTAGTCCCAGCTACTTGGGAGGCTGAAGCAGAAGAATTGCTTGAACCTGGAAGGCGGCGGTTGCAGGGAGGAGATGGTGTCACTGCACTCCAGCCTGAGCGACAGAGTGAGATTCCATCTCAAAAACAAATAAAATTTGGGACCTTTTCGTAAACTCTTCAATGTCATAATTTTACAGAGTCTCAAAATTACCTTGCAGATTATATCAGAGAATTGTCTTTTAGAGCTACAGGTTTCCTGAGAGTTGGGGGCTTCTCATAGGTACAGAGACTAAGACCTGAAGCGGTTGTGACTTGCCTCTGTCTCAAGACAAGTTGGCAGCAGAGCTGGAGCCTGGAGCGAGACACTCACTTCTCCCCTCTGTTCCATTTTGTGGCGTGCCTCTCCACAAGGGGAACTGGAGGGAAAAACCTGGAATATTTCCATGTGCTAAAAAGCTGCTGCTGTTGCCCCAAGTTGTGAAGGTAAAGAAGAAAAAGCAAATGGTTTTTTGCTAATTCTGTGATATGCTGGTTTTGAACAAATGATGATCAAATTCTTAGAACTAGAATTTATTTTTAATGATAACTAATTAAAAGGCTAAAAGCGAGAAAGGCATTTTTAGAGGATTTCAGCTCATTCACTTCTTTGTAAGCAAAGACTAGAGCCTCAGTTTTTTGAATAATGTAGTAAAAATTGTTACTGCTATTATTTTTACTAACTACTGAAGAGGAAACATTTTTGATTGGGTGATTTAATAGAGAAGTATACTATTGCTAAGTGATTCAAGTCGGGAATGTATACTTGTATTAGTTTTAGATCAGCCTGGGGTAAACAGCCCAGTAATATATCAGGTAGATAACTGGCGATTGACACCCAGGAGGTGGATGGTTATGAATTGAATGGAAACGGTGCTACAGCA
Source organism: Piliocolobus tephrosceles (assembly GCF_002776525.5). Classification (NCBI taxonomy): domain Eukaryota; kingdom Metazoa; phylum Chordata; class Mammalia; order Primates; family Cercopithecidae; genus Piliocolobus; species Piliocolobus tephrosceles. The sequence continues at coordinate 14,735,880 of NC_045438.1, forward strand.
GGTAGCCACCACGTCATATTCCTGATGCCAGCATCTGGAGGATGGTTGCTCATTTCAAATAATTCAAACAAATTAAACGTAATCCACAGTTCTTTGCTGTGTTACAGTAATTGTATCCCTTTGATATAGTTGTTACATGGCAGGTGAATCCATTTTTTTAAGAAAAAAATTTCAAACTGGGATGGAAAAAATTACCCTGAAACTGCACCTTATTGTCTGTTGTTGCTGATTCCACCGTGGTTGCAATGATGCCCCGTTATCATGAGAGTATTCAAGTTTTAACTCTGTGTGTACGCGTGCACATGCGTGAGCCAGCATAAAGATGAAATGAATTTATGTTTTTGTGCATATGCTAATGAGACCCTGTGGTGAAGTGGTAAACATTCTTGGACTGTAGACCTGGGATGTAATCATGACTTTGCAATTAACTAGTTTGGCGATCTTGGGCGAGATAACTAATCTCTCTGAACCTCAAGCTGCTTCTTCTATGAATGAAATTATTAACTGCCCTGCCAACCTGAAATCCAAATACTCTGAAGTTGATGGGTATTCAGAAGAGCCTCTCATACTATAAAGTAGCAGCATCACCTGCTTGCTTTTTAAATTTTTTTTTTTTAAGTCTTGCTCTGTCGCCCAGGCGCTGGATCTTGGCTCACTACAACCTCTGTCTCCCAGGTTCAAGCGATTCTCCTGCCTCAGCCTCCCCAGTAGCTGGGATTATAGGTGCACACCTCCACACCTAATTGCTGTATTTTTAGTAGAGACAGGGTTTCACCATGTTATCCAGGATGGTCTCAAACTCCTGACCTCGAGTAATATGCATGCCTCAGCCTCCCAAAGTGCTGGGATTACAGGCGTTACCCACTGCCCCCAGCCTGTATCATCTGCTATCAACATTTTAAAATTGTTTATGATAGGATAAACAACTAGATAAGCAAAGCAGCTTTATTTATGATAGGATAAACAACTAGATAAGCAAAGCAGCTTTTAGAGAATGAGAAAAGAAAAAGAAAGGTAATGTATCCATGTAGGTTCAGCTAGTTTTTATGTGCATGAGAGTCACTACTAACACTCTGGTAGTTTAGAGGATGTCACTTTGAGCTGAACTATCTAGTTATGTTTATTTGAGAAGTGGAACCTGAGTTGGTATTAACAGTTGGTATGATTTAATGAGGTGAATGGGAAGGTGGAGGATATTCCAGGAGAAGGGAAGGTGCAGCAGTGTCAGCACCATGGTGATGGGCAAGGCTTAGGAAATAGGTACGGATTTAGTTAGTTGAAATGGCAAATGCATAGATAGAAGTAGTGGGAATTAAGAGAGACTACAGAAAGCACACCAGGTTAGGGCTAGGTTGTGGTGGGCCTTGAAGGCCAGAATACATAGTCTGAATTTTATTCTGAAGGTTATAGGGAATCTTTAAAGTTTGGATTATTTGGGGGTGTCAGAATGAACTCTTTGTGCATAAACTGAGAATGTGTAGAATATATATGGGTTTAAAGTAGACATTGGATGAAGTGTGAAGAGTCAAACTATTATATATGTTGTTAACCCATTAGGAAAATTTTTTGAATAGTGATATTTTCTCAAAATAGTATTAATAAAAATATTTATATTGATTTTTCTGTATTTTAAACTCTAAAGATTTTTTAAAGTGTGTTTTAACTAGAAACAAGTCTTTCTTTTCCTTACCTACAGGTTAGTGTATTCATTCTGAAAGATGGAGAACATGTGGGGCTCATTTGTTTAGCTGTCAGCCCAATTTTTAGTTAGAGAATTGCGCTTTCATTTCTATATGAGCTAAAGACAATTGAAGAGACTCTTGGAGAGAATCTTTGGAATTCTTGAATTAATTTTCCTTGAAGAAAATTTCGTCCCAGTTTCAGAGATCGATTAAATATGTTTTGCCAAGTTCGATGTGGACTTTTAAAATTTAGTTGTGTTTTTTTGTATTTAGTTATTTTAAGTAAATGAGAGATATCTTCACATTCTATCCGAAGAGAGATACATATTTGTGTATCTTTAAAGATTAACACTTCCCTACATAGCGACATTACACTGAACAGGATGGGTTAATCCTACAGATGATGTAATAACCAGTCCATATTTAGATTTCTGTAGTGGATCCACAGATATTTCTTTATAGCTGGATTGTCCAAACCAGAATCTTACTCAACACCACTCATTAAATCTGGTTGTTACACCTTTTTAAATCTAGAACCATCTCTCTCTCTTTTTTTTTTAATGGCATTGATTTAACTTGTTTAAGACTTGTTCCTTTATGCACTATGTATCTATTACATTGGAAGCTAGATCTAAAGAAGGTTCAAGTATAGCATCTTCCACTAGAGGACGTCATAGGTGCTGCTGTGTACTTTCTGTTATATCACATCAGGAGGCACAGTAACTGGTTCTGCCTTCAGAGAAGGAAAGATTAATACCTGGATTGGAGTGGTGATAGATGAATCCTTGTACTTTAAAGGTCTTTTTTTTTTTTTCCTCTTGGAACCAGAAGGTGCCCCATCAACGAAGGGTGCCCCGTCAACATTCACACCATGGTGTTAACCAGTTTTTTGCCTGAATCAGTTTCATTAGAGCTTGCACCATGATGATATTTTAATTCGGCCATTCTTTCTGCAATTACTTGGCATCCTTTGAAAGGTACAGCTTTCTGACACTAACACGGAAATACATTGCTATTTTGGAGTAAGTTCCTAATAGGGCAAGCCGGATATATGCTGCTGCTTATTATTATTTAGTTCTCAAAGTAAAGTGTTGGTTTGCTGGCTGCCTCAAATGGAGACCAATGAATTTTTTCTCTTTTCTAGTCATCATTGTAGACTCATGGATTTCATAGATTCAATGTACTTAAGTCAACTATAATTAATTTTGATGTTAAAATTATTACAGCTTTAGCCATTGATAATTAAACTGGCTTCTGTGTCTGTTGAACTCCTACTTGCTTTCTGGGGCAACGTTATGCCCCAGGCTCCCCTTGTGCCTTGCCTGCTTTACCTGTTCTGGAGCTAGACTTGGCCATTTCTCCAATAGGAATGGTATGAAATACTTGAATTTAGATGTTAAACATGTTCATTACTCTCAGAATGTGATTACTTCTGAGCCATTTTCTATGGACAATACTGATTTTAAAATTCGTTCATTTTTATATTTTCAATTCAATTTTAACATTGTTAATTTTATAGTCATATCTTTATTTATTTTTTTTTTGCCGACCATAGCTAAACTAATGTTGTTCTTGATGGTGACATACTTATTTGTTTTATTCTATGATATTAAGGAAAATACTTTCAAAATTAATAATATTACTAATAGTAAAACTGTCTTAAAAATTTTTTTAAATTTGTTTTAGACATGTTACCAATAATAGATATAGCCAGTGACCCATTCTTCTGGTTGATGACAATTATTTTCCTTTTTTTGGTGGGGGGACCCTCATTCTGTGTATACCAAGTTTTAATTTCTACTAAATCTTGTTTTTGACTTTTTGATGCTGTCATTTATTAGCTGTGTTCTTTTGTTGTACTTACTGCTTCTATTAGCTTTTACCTTATGCTCAGCAGAAATGGAAAATACAAATATATTTAAAGTCAGGTGAGAGTGTGTGTGTGTGTGTGTGTGTGTGTGTGTGTGTGTGTGTGTGTTATGGCAATGTGATCCAGAAAGATAACTTATAAGGAGATGGTTGTTTATAGTAATGCTTTGTATCTTAAGCACGGAGAGTAGGGAAAAAAGAATATGACAGGCAAGATGTTTTAATTTAGCGAATTCTTCTGAATAGTATCAGTAAAAGAATATAGATAGATCTTTAAAGGTTTTAAAGTCATATGAAGTGGGGGAAACCTTATAGACAGAACCTTAAAATTGTATTCCTTAGTAGTTGCAAAATCTCTACTGCAAACTTGTTGTCATTAAGAACTTTTAGTAGTAAGGAACTTATGTTCCAGCAGATGGGGATATTAGTACACAAAAGAGAGCACTTAGTGATTAAAATGTGTTGAGAAATAACCCTATTGCCAGAATACGAAAATGTTCTTTAAATTGTAGGGGAAGAGTTGCTCAGGAATATGACAAATAACAGTTACTGAATGGATTATTTTGATTGGCATGTGAAAAAGTTGTGATAGTTCTTTAAAGAACGTGTCTCTTTAAGAGACTATATGTTGGTATGTTGACCATATTAAATGTAACTAGTTTAGGACATGAGATTCATTGCAGCTATTTTCCGAAATAGCTTCTGCCTTTACAGCTCAGTTGTTTGAAGGGTTTTTGTTTTGGTAGGTGACTGAGTCACTTACATTGAGAGGTATCTTGTTTGTACATTTTCTGTGTAATTATAAAGTCTTTAACCAGGCAGTTTATTTCTGTTTATTGAAATAAATCAGAAGAAAATGTGTCATAGTTTACTATATGTTATATGAAGAGAAAGTTCTTTTGGGGATCATAGTTTTATCATAGTAATAAAAAATTATCAGCAGTAGAAAGATAATCTTATCTCACTTTTTATTATAGTTTATAGCATTACGACATACTTTGTTAGTTTTTTTGGTAGGTAAATACTACATAGATTGCTTTAACATATGCTTTGCAATTGTTGAAGAAATACTGCTCATTTAAGTTCCTTAGATGTGAATCAGACGTGTACTTTTATTTAATGTATTTAAGTTATATTTTCCTAGTTCAGCTATATTGAGCTTCTTTTTTTTTTTTTTGCAACTGTCAAGGCAATTTAAAATACTCTTGCCTTCAATGACTTGAAATTGAACTCTGTACAGGAGAGAATTTGTCTTGTTTCTATATAGAGAACCAGGGAGGAAGAGATTGACTTTGCCACCTTTGTAACTGATAATAACTTGCATTTTAGTCCCTGCTCCCTAGCCCCACGTTTTTCCTTTTCTGTTATTCCCAAAATATAGAGAATTGGAGATCGATCCACACATTTTCAGTTCATCTTTGGCGGTAGCATGATTTGTAACTTCTTTCAGTCCTAGGAGAGGCAGTAGTGAGGGCACAGAGATAGTGTAGTACATTGTCTTTGAACCTTAATGGGGATTACTTCTTTTCAGGGGAATATAGGGATGGCCAGTTTTGTGTGTACATTTTAAGATTGTTTCTTACAGTTGTTAGAGAGTTTATGAGAAGCTTGAATTTCTTTCAGTAATCCTAAAAAACTGTTATAAATAACTTCATATTTATCGTAAGACATATTCCTTATCTCATTGGGAAAAACTAAAATGTATCAGTTAAAAAGTTAAAAGTACTCAAAATTCACTGATAGCTGCTCTTAATATTTCCTTCCGGTCCCCCCCACCAGTGTTTATGGATATAGCAAAATTGAAATTACGAATTTTTTAAAAAAAATTACATCGTGAGCATTTTTCCTTGCCCTTTGATATTCTTTGCAGATATAATGTTTATAGTAATATATTTCATGCTGTCGAGGTATATTATAGTTTACTTAACTAATCTGTTGGACATGCCACTTTGCTTTCAGGAAATGTGTGTAATGATAGCATTAAGTGGCTTCAGAAGTTACTTTTTTAAAAGCCTTAAGTTACAAAGTATTGTAACTGGGCATTATGAATACCAAACTCTTATTTTTGCAATGCAGTTAATCTGGAATAAACATTTTATGTTGCATTACAGTAGACAGTGGTTGTTAGGATGCAACATGTGATTTCAAATAATGTTAGAATTGCATATTTCATGTAGTAGTTTTTAGTGATTTAACATACTTAATTGAAACTTTTCTAGGCTATTTGGTTGTATGCTATTAATATGTGTGGGATGTTATGCGGGTACACTAAAGCTTCAAATTCATTTCTTCAAGTTATGTCAGTAGTTGTAAAGAATGGAAAAGTAAAAGTAACAAAGGAAATATAAACATACCAAGACCACTAAAGACTTGTGCTAAAGAGGGTGCTTTAGGCTGAGGAGGCTATGCAGTGTTTCAGTAGAAGAGGTAGAATGTCACTTGACTCTTGAAGGACAGATAGGATTGAAGTGGAGAACAGGTAAGGGAGTGGTCTTCTAGACACAGGGAACAGTGTTCTTGAATGTGGGAACATTCTGAGTAGGGAGGTAAATAATTCTCTGTTAGAGCTTTTTATACCTTTTGTCTTAGCATTTTCCTTTATCTGCCTCTGTATTTCTGTTTTTAGTCCAGGTTTTCTTATCTCTATCCTGTACAGGCATTATATTATGGAGTGATGTATTAATGTGGGAGATTGCTATGCTTGCTGCTGTCCTTCCCTTCCCTTCATTTTCAGATGTTATTTTTTCTTGACTTTGACTCTCTTGCTTCTTTAGTTTTTTGGAGAAGAGGGGTATCTTACTGGCTAACTTTTTATTTTAGCTGTTGTTTATCTGTAGGCTTAATTTGGCTTTTTATTTTTTTGTTTGCCTAGTACATTTGGATTTTACTTAGCTTTTATTATGAAGCCATGTGTTTCAGTTTTTTTCTGTATGTGTAGGTGATTGTATGGTCTTATGAATTGATCCAGGAGCATGGAGGAAGAGGTACATCTGGATTAGTGAGTGTGTGAATTCTTGAGCTGATGGGTCCAAGCTCTAAAGGATAGATTAGTTTCCAGCATATTCTGGTCTAGATAGTATGGCATAATTTTTACCAGTATGCCTTCTTTTTTCCGTCTTCCCAGTTTGCTTTTTACTCTGATGGCTTGAAAAAGCATAGGTTAGGTTGGAAGTGAGAGAACAAAACCTGCTAATTTAAGTCTGAACAAGGGAGGCTTTAGGTTAATGTTTGAAAAGTGTGTTCCATGGAATACTGGTTTCCTGAGGTAGTCTGAGAAGAGAAGGGTTCTGTAGTCCAGGAAGTTCTGCACACTCCTTTCATGAATTCAGACTGTGTTGCCATGTTAGGTCTCCAGGATTTGCAGTCAAGAAAGTTAACTTGGTTTAACTGAGCATTTTCTGAAATTACTTGGTTTTTCTTTCTTTTCTTCTTGGTATTAGTTTTGAGGATACGTTATGGGAAATTTTAGGGGATTGTTAAAGACCTGTGGATCCTTGGGTCTTATTAATTTAATTCTATTTTGTTGCTTGAAATATCTACCCAGGGTATTTAAAACTCTTCCTCCAAATAAGAATATAATGAAGCATCTAATGCACAGTCATATTATCAGTAAATTGAGGTTAAACTAAAGACAGAGTCTCTCCTAGGTAGTGTCCATTAGCATTTTCCAGCAGGGTGAATCTAGATTTAGGAACAGTTCACTGTGTATTTGCCTAAGGTTTTCACTGTCCATGTTTTACACAATATAAATAATTTAAAATCCTTTTTTTTTTTTTTTTTTTTTTTTTTTAAAGAGCTGGGATTTCACCCTTTCTAGACTAGAGAGCAGTGGTGCTATCATAGCTCACTGCATCCTCTAACTCCTGGGCTCAAGTGACCCTCTTGCCTCAGCCTCCAGAGAGGTAGGATTGCAGGGGTGAGTCACCACACCTGGATAATTAAAACAGTTTTTTTTGTAAGAGACAGGGTCTCCTGATATTGCCCAGCCTGGTCTTAAACGTAAGTCCTCAAGTGATCCTCCTGTGTCGGGTGTCAGCCAGTAATTTAAAATGTTTTGTTAGAGTGGTCTCTTTATTTCCCCACTTCCTTATAGATCTGAGTCATTTGCTTTGGAATAATATGATAAAAGTGTAAGATAAAGGATTGCTAGACTAATATTTAGACATGTTTGTGTTGATGTTCTGTACAGGTTGTAGTTTTATAGGCTAGAATAGACTAAATTTTGATTGGTGATTAGTTAAGAAGTGTCTGAAAAGACTTTATGTTGTTCTTTTGTAAATCTTGAGTAAAAGAAAATAACCAAACGGGGTAGTGAGTAGAGAGATAAATGAATCCCTTAAGAGAATGATAGTAATAAACGCAGGTGGAAGTAAGATCAGAGTTAGAAAATCTTAGATTTGTTTTAGGTTATAGGAAAATTGATTTATTTTACACGTTGGTAAAAGGCACAAGAGGCTTCTTTTTCACATTTTACTTTCATCAAAGTGAAACTTTTTTATTTGATTTTTAAATTGGAACACATTAACTGAATGTCATAGGATATGTCATAGTGACGTTGTTTAGTTACATGGTAACTGCAGATAGGTCTCAAGTTGACCACATTTGAATATTACATATTACTTTGTGGATATTTAAAGACAGATGGCTTGAAGCCTAAGAAGGGGGAAGAGTGAAAGTATAGGAGCAAGTGGTGGTAATTTAAGAAGATCCTCAAGTAGAAGTCTGATTTTGTGATTTCAGAGTCTCTTTGATTGTTAATGTTACTATTATTAAATAACAGGTACATATATTCTAACAGTATAAATATGAACCAGAAAAATAGTATAAGAATGAACCACAGGCTGGGCGCGGTAGCTCACGCCTGTAATCCCAGCATTTTGGGAGACTGAGGTGGGCGGATCACGAGGTCAGGAGTTTGAGGCCAACCTGGCCAACATAGTGAAACCCCGTCTCTACTAAAAATACAAAAATTAGGTGGCGGGCACCTGTAGTTCCAGCTACTGGGGAGGCTGAGGTGGGAGAATCACTTGAACCCAGGAGGTGAAGGTTGCAGTGAGCTGAGACCACGCCATTCCAGTCCAGCCTGGGCAACAGAGTGAGGCTCCGTCTCAAAAATAAAGAATGAACCACAAAAGGTAGCATGTCTTGAACTTTTGAAATGCTACCTATAAAGATAAATATTTTGTTATGAACTTAAAATATGTATGTACACATTTATATAACTCAACAATTGAAAGTTTCGTGAAATAATACTTGTCTGTACTACCTATGATGCAGTATAGTATTTTTCTATTCTATTTCATTTTTAAAAAGGTTGGTTGTGATTGATAATGCTGATTTAGTGGCTTGTGTGCTGTGCAATCTTAGCAAAACTGATGTTGACTCCTGCTGTAATTTAGTTTTCAGCAAACTTTTTTTTTTTTTTTTTTAAATCCAGCACTTTGCTGGGTGCTAAGGGGATACAGAGATGGATAAGACATAGTCTAGTGCTCAAGGAGCCTCACAATGGTATGGAGAGTGATGAAAATAAGAAGCTGCAATACTGTAACTGCTCTAACAGAGGCATGCCCAGCCTGAGAATGGAAAGGACCACATCATTTCCTAGCAGGAAGATGGCAGTTTCTTCTAGGTTCGCAGATTACTGTATATAATCTGATAATCCCTCTTATGATGGGCTTATTACCTTGTTGGGAAAGTTAGTTTTTTACCTAGATTTTGTAAAAACTAAACAATATCAGGTTTACTTGAAAATAAGATATGTTTGAACTTTTAGCTTACTGGACAAGTTTGTTAAGTATTAATCCTGGCACTTTGGGAAGCTGAGGCGGGCGGATCACGAGGTCAGGAGATCGAGACCATCCTGACTAACACAGTGAAACCCCATCTCTACTAAAAATACAAAAAATTAGCCGGGCGTGGTGGCAGGCACCTGTAGTCCCAGCTACTCGGGAGGTTGAGGCAGGAGAATGGCATGAACCCGGGAGGTGGAGCTTGCAGTGAGCCAAGATCGCGCCACTGCACTCCAGCCTGGGCAACAGTGTGAGACTCCATCTCCAATCAATCAGTCAATCAATCAGTCAATCAATAAAATGTTAATTATATAGGTAATCGTTAATAAAATTAAATTTTACAAATGAGTAATATTTTCCTAAATATGTCATAGGAACTACCTTTAATATTATTATTGGAGAAGCACTTTTTTCCTGACTTTTTTCCCCCTCAGTATTGCGACTTGTTAAGAAAGGTAAAGTCAGGTAGAAGTTTAATATAAAAATATATTTGATTATTTACACAGATGGTAAATTAAACTATAAAATAAACCATTAACTTTTAAATAATGGAATAAAAGATGGATACTTCATTATCCAACACTTAAAAGTGATTTTTTTTTTAAATTGCAACTTGAGTATATTCTGTACATTGATTTATGCTGCACGGCAAATTCACAATAATACTGAATCTAGAATTTAGTAAAATTAGTTGCATATTATCCAAAAAACGTAAAGCATGACATTTCTATAGAATTTAGTTTCTGTAAGTTACACAATTGTTACAGGTTTTTCCTGTGAAGGATAGGCTACTACATCAGGTTGAAGAAGCTAATGTTGGAGTGAATGTGGTGGCTGCCTTAGAATGATTTTGCCAGTAGCAGTGAAAAATGTTTTCCTTATAGTTCTTGTGCAGCAGGCCATGGAGTAAAGCACATTTTTATAATAAAGGTGATGAATTTAATCGCAAACTGGCAGCAAATGGAAATTGCAGACCTTGATACTGGGAGAAAATTGCCTATAAAGCAACTCTTGAGAGAACAGGCTTTAAATTTATCCACCCATTTCGACATTGAAGAGAACATTGGAATCATAGGATATTTTGCTTGGCCTGCTTAGTTCAGATGAATGACACTTGAGTATTCTATTTAAGTGTTAGAGATGGTTTAAAGTTAAATTTTATACATATTAAAGCCTTTAGCACATGCATTTTGTATTTTATAAAGTATTTAAAATTTTGCTGGTTTTTAATATTTTAGTAGATGATATGCCTAATGAAATCCATTTGCCACGTTTCTAGTCACATGCCACGTATTTCATGTTTCTGCTGTGTGTGTGAGGAACTGCATTCTTAAAATGTGGGCTTATAATTAACACACTATTGACAGAATGTTTGTCATATAAATGATCAGTCTTTACTATTTTCTATTGTATTTAAGCCATTTGTATTATAATATTTAAACACAGAATGGTAGAAAATTTCTATTATGGGAAAATCTGGATTTTTGTCATTTTTTACTCCAAGTGACCAATGTTTGTAATTTCTTAGGAATAACCAAACCCTTGATTCAGTACACACTATTTAAAGTGTTTAATCCAGAATTTAGGTGCATTGTAGTGTGTGTTTTGAGATGCCTGTTCTCTCCCACAGTATACATGCTTGTTAACAGATAGCTGGTGTCCAAATTCAGAGAATTATTTGTGGCTGTTGGAAACATTTACCCAGCCAAGCAAGGTAAATGTTTAAAATGTAAAAATGCTGATGTAAAATATAAAAATAACATTTCTCATTATACTTATTGAAACTACTTGGGTTTAAAGGGAAAGAAGTGTTACTTCTAGAAGATTATTAGATTTTGCTTCCATACATAACCCTGATTCTTTTGACTGTATTTTTGGGCAACATGGTACATTACGTAAAAAGGGGATAGCTGTGGTAAATCTTTGTTCTCTTTAGGTATAGAATTGTAGAAGTGTTTAGTTTAAAGCAAGTATGAAAGCTTAGTATTTTGATGGAGAAAGCAAGAAAAACGTTTTACAAATTCTCTGTTCAGGGCACAGCTTATTGAGGTGGTCATGAGACCGAAGGTATGAAAAGGAAGAAGAGGCCAGGTGCGGTGACTGACACCTGTAATCCTAGCACTTTGGGAGGCCAAGGTGGGCAGATCACTTGAGGCCAGGAGTTCAAGACCAGCCAGGCCAACATGGTGAAACTCCATCTCTACTAAAAATACAAAAATTAGCCGGGCGTGGTGGTGCGTGCCTGTGGCAGGAGAATCTTTTGAACCTGGGAGGCCGAGGTTGCAGTGAGCCAAGATCATGCCATTGCTTTCCAGCCTGGGCGACAGAGTCAGACTCCACCTCCATTTAAAAAAAAAAAAAAAAAAAAGGGAAGAAGAAATAGAAGTGTTCCTTTTCTTGCTAAAGCAAGAACCAGTAAATTGTATCTTTTTCATTGAAAGTAGTTCCATCTAAATTACTTTAAGAGCTAGACTTTTTGGAGAATAATTACATTCGTAGGAGAAGAGCATGTAATGTTGAAGATACATTTGAATGTTTAGCCATCTCTAAATTTGCATCAAAAGGAGAGTTCAAAATAAATCAACTCTTTTATTCCCTTATTGGTGACATAGATACTTGGTCATTTGTTTTATTTGGCTGAAGGAAGCTGTGGCAAGTTGAGAATTCAGAGGTAAAACCTTTGTGAGAGAGATGTAGTTTAATTATTTTAACTGTAATTCTCCTGATCCAGGAAAGCTTTATTTTTACTTTCAGATGAAAACTAAAATTTGTTATAACGTGAAGCTTATTCTATATATTCTATATAAGCTAGAATACATATTTTACTTACTTATACATACTTATATATAAGCTAGACTAAGCTTCATGTTACACATTGTATACATTGTATATGTAAGCTATATATGTATATAATTTAAATGATATAAGTGATGTATGTGTATGTATAGTACTTATATTAAAATTTTACTATTTTTCTAGTGTATTGATTATGAAAGTATAATTAACTGAATATAATTATTTGTTTATGAGATGATACTAAATTCAGTTTCCATAGATACTGGTGGTGATTTACTTTTTAAAAAGAGTTTTTCTTGTTACATGCTTAAATCCACACCCGAAATGTAGCCATAATTTAGTTCAAGATTGTTTATGCCAGAGTCTGAAAAACACCTGAATTGAGATTTTTGAGTGGTTGTGAATGGATTTTAGAATCCTGTGTTGAACAGTTCCGTCACTAAATTAGCCATAGTAATGTTGCTGTTTCACATTGACAGTTTCAGATGTGCTGCTTTTCAGATTTTGGTTTTTGTTTAGATAACTGTTTTAGGGTTTGAGTTACAGTTATGCAAGTTTACATTACAGTAATGCAAATATACATTCTGAATTTATGCCAATATGTATTAGAAGCTAAAACGCCCTCCCCTCCCATCTCTGTTTCCCTCAAATTATTCATTTGAGGTTAAACTAATTTTAAACTCCGGAAAAGTGGTTAAGCCAAAAAAGGTCAGATCCTGGAAGCAAAAGTTCTGACCTTTTAAAAAGAGTGTTGGAAAAGTATTTGACAGTCATTTTCATAAGCTAAATGTACTGTGAGGTTTGTGTTTGAGTAGCTTTTAAGGTTTTCTGGATTATGTGGTTGAATTTTGAGGAGGAACTTAGGAAAAATGAGTTGGAAAAGTTAAGCTGTTACATTCTACCTTCCTTTTACTATGTATAGTAAATCTACACGTGAGAAATAATTTGCAAACAGCATTTGTTAGGTGTCTTTTCTAAGTATTTTTTATATCTACAGAGTCTGGGAAAAGACCATTTTCAGATTTCAGATAAATAATTATCAGATCAGTAGATATTATCTTTCAGATCTGTCAGAACACAGTATTTCCAGAATATATAATTTTACATCACCATCATCATTTATAATGATACTGATGACTAGTACTATTATTATTTTAAAGAGAAAGATATGTATACACACACGCGCACACACACACACACAGAGTCATGCGTTGCTAAAAGACAGCGATAGAGTCTGATAAATGCATCATTATGCTATTTCCTTCTTTTGCGAACATCATAGGGTGTACCTGCATAAATCTAGATGGTATAGCCTACTACACACCTCAGCTAGATGGTATAGCCTTTTTTGTTCCCAGGCTGCAAACCTGTACAGCATGCTACTGTACTGAACACTGTAGGCAGTTATAACACAATGGTATTTGTGTAAACATAGAAACATTCTAAAGATAGAAAAGGTACAGTAAAAATATGGTATAAAAGATGAAAAATGGCATACTTGTATAAAGCACTTACCATAAATGGGGCTTGCAGGACTGGAAGTTGCTCTGGGTGAGTCAGTGAGTGAGTGGTGAGTGAATGTGTGAAAGTCCTAGGATACTACTGTGGATGTAATAAACATTGTATTCTTAGGCTGCACTGAATTTATACAAGATATTTTTCTTCAGTAATAAGTTAACTTACTATAACTTTATAAACTTTAAAAATTTTTAAACCTTTGACTACAATTACAGCTTAAAACAAAAATACATTATACAACTGTACAAAAATATTTTCTTTATATCCTTATTCTATAAGCTCTTTTCTCTTTTTAAAATTTTCTATTTAATTTTTACTTCTTAGACCTTTCTGTTGAAGACAAACATGCACAGTAACCTAGGCCTACACAGAGTCCAGATCATCAGTTTCATCTTCTTTCACCTCTACAGCTTGACCCACTGCCAGATCTTCATGGACAAGGGCCATGTTGGTTACTAGTGTGTCTGCAGCACAGTGTCTGATACCATAGAAAGATAGGAACAGTTGTATTAATAATAGCAGATTCTTGAGCATCTATTATGTGCCAGATACCTACAAATATTTGTTGTTCAAGTTAAATAATTTATTTTATCAAACTCAGAAGTTTCGCTCTAGAATAATCCTTTTTAACTGCTGACTTCAGGTGGTCCACCTGTCTTGGCCTCCCAAAGTGTTGGGATTACAGGCATGAGCCACCACGCCCTGCTGAATAATCCTTTTTTTTTTTTTTTTTTTTTGAAACAGAGTTTCACTCTGTTGCCCAGGCTGTAGTACAATGACTTGGCTCACTGCAACCTCCGTCTCCAGGGTGCAAGCAATTCTCTTGTCTCAGCCTCCTGAGTAGCAGGTATTAGGAGTGTGTGCCACCATGCCCAGGTAATTTGTGTATTTTTGGTAAAGACGGGGTTTTGCCATGTTGACCGGGCTGATCGCAAACTCCTGACCTCAAGTGATCTGCCTGCCTTGGCCTCCCAAAGTGCTGGAATTACAGATGTGAGCTACTGCGCCTGGCCTAGAATAATCTTAGAAGTCCTCATGGATGAGTAAATATGGATGGTGAAAAGCTTAAATGAGAATGTCTTGTCTGATTTTCATTCCACTTTTAATTTGAATATACCATTTCCTTTCCCCCCTCATTGTGTATGTCTCTACTTTTTTGTTCTTTTCTTTATTCATAGTTCTAATTTCTACTCACTGCCCCATCTTTTCCCTTTTCTCTATCTAGCTCTTACCATCTGTCATCACTGTTTTTCCCACTATCATGATCACTCACTCTAGCAGCAACCAAATTTAACTTTGGGGATGGAGCAGTAGTGGTGGAGAGGCCAAATGGTATGAGTAAAATAATACAGCTTTTAGAGTCAGCTAGATTTTCATCTTTATGTGGTCTTTGGTGAAAGTACTTAATCCCCAGATCTCTCTTTCCTAACTATGAAATGAAGGTGGAAATACTACTTACCTGTAAAGGAATCTACCTGATCATACTGTAATAAAATGCTGACTTCCACCACAGAGTTCTTGGGGAGGCTCTTTATGTGGAAAGATGTTAGACTTCATTATTCTGAATTCTGGATTTGTATCTCCTAGCCATATAGACTGAACAACCATAGAATCCAACATAATGCTTTTAATATTGGCATAACTTCCTTAGTTTAAGTTATAGGATGATTATGAGATATAGAAACTCAATAAAAGGTAAAATTATTCTTTGTGTTGTGAAGTATGTTTAGAGGTTTCTTTTAAGAGGTCATATTTTGCTGCTCTGCTTCAACTATAGTTTTTGTTCATTTAGTTTGTTATAGAACTGGGACCATGTGTGTATTTGCACATGACTATATTCCTAGGGCCTTGGCCAGTGCCTAGTACATAGTAGGTGTAAAATACATAGTTGTTGAATGCATATATGAAAAAATCATTATATTGTATCATTGATAAGACAGTCTTTTTTAAACACAGGTTATACTTTATTCAGGTCAGTTCAATTTTGGTAAGTTTTTCTTTTAGGAAATTAAAAAGCTTTTATTATATTCTGAACATATTTTTACTAAATATACTTTGAGTACAGGGTTAATCAGGACTGTGCTGGCTGTAAGTATAGGGTTATGATAAAGCTCGGTAGGAGTGGATGATTGCAGTCCTTTTGTGCAATCCTGGCAGGAGCAGCCTTTTCCTTATTGGCTAGGTTTTTTTTCTTAAAGTCAAGACTAATCATATATTTAGATATGTCTGTATATTTTATTTTCTCATCTGATACAAGATACACTAGAAGAATGTAGCATTGATGTAATGAACATATGTTATTAGCAAAGTGTTCCAAACTTCACAAGTCCAGAATAAAGAGACCAAGCCATTTGCAGAAGAGCACTTTGCATTTATATTACTTTAAAGGGAACAGGAGTAAGTTAGCTAGAATTGTCGAGCAGGTGCCATATTGGTGCTTGAGTGAAGTTATAAGAAATGTTTTTGTGGCTTTGCATGTTTTTGTGTTAATAGTCCTAATATTTGTTCAAAAGGTGTTTTTAATCCAATGATGTAGGTGTTACATATATAGCAAAGGGCAAAAACAGCCATCTGCCCTCTCAGTTAACATTCTAATGTCAACAATCAATAATCAATAAACAAGTACAGTAACGTATTAGGAAATATGAATTATAGAAATAAATTGAAGGATAAAGGGGATCTGGAGTGTTCCTATGGATTGAGGCAAGTTGCCATTTAAAATAGGAAGATCAAGGTTAGACTCTTTGAAAAATTGGAGCAGAGATCTGACGGAGGTGTTAGTGTGAGCCATACTGCTTTCCGGGGAATAGCTTTCCAAGGCAGGGAAAATGGTAGTGCAAAACCTTGAGGGCAGGACTAGCAATTCCTTGTGTGGACTGTAGCCAGGGACGGAGGTTAGGTTGGTTAAGGAGACTAGGTCAGAAGGGCAAAAGAGGTGAGGACAAGGGAGGGGAGCCTGGGTGGATGCTGTCGGCTATTGTTTATCTTTGTGAGGACCTGGGCTTTTATACCAGCTGAGATGGGAAATTATTAGAGCAGTGGGTCTGGGCATCCTTTTAGGGAATCGGTGAAATCAGACTATCTTTGTGATAATAAGATATTATTTGCCATGTTGACCAGCATTTACATATGAATGTACAGTGGAGTTTTCCAGAGACTGCGTGCTATATGATATTGCAACAGATTGAATTCAAGAGATAAGAGAATCTAGCTGTCTTTATTAAAACAGACATTTAAAAGATTGCAAAAGTATAAAATTGACTTTTTCAGTAATGTGTTTAGTTGCAAAATATGTTATTTTCCGGAAAATGTGCATTTCTGGTTAAAATGTAATAAGTTTACTCTTATTTTAAAATGAATGAAAATAATTTAAACATTTTTAGTTTTAATTTCTAGTATGATAAGTTTTATTAGGTATAACTTTCATGAACAAGGATCTCTTTGGACTCCTCCAATTAATTTTTAGAGAGTGGAGTCCTGAAACCAAAAAGTTTGAGCAGAGGAGTGACATTTCACTTGGATTTCAGCAGGCTAACTCCAAAGAATGAAGAATAGACTGACCAAGGTGGTGGTGGAAGCAGGTAGATCAGTTAGGTTAAAATTAGGTAGGAAATGATTGTGATTGGAGCTGTGATGTTAGGGGTTGTGGTGGTGAAGTGAAATTGGGGATATAGTCTGAAAGTTGAGTACACAGTATTTGCTAGTGGATAGAGTATGAAGTGTGAGAATGGACTTGACATTGTGCCATTGTCCAAGATGAGGAGGAACAAGTTTTTGGGAAGGCCTAGGAGTTTGGTCTTGAATGTGTCAAATAGGTTGAGAAGGGAGTTGGTGATAGGATTTCAGTGTGGAGGGTTGGTCTGGAATGTCAGTGTGGAGGGTTGGTCTGGTTTTTGTTGGATTGTATTAGTAATATATATTTTTTAAATACAGTATTTAGCTTCTATTCTAATCAGTTATACTTTTATAATCTCAACACAGAGTGCTGTGTTCTCCATTGAAAAATTGATGGAATTTGCTTTCCAAGAATGTTATTATATGATAGAATGTACACTCGAAGAGGCAGTAAAAAAGTAGTAAATGTAGATTTGCCAGTAGCATGACATGACTTAGATTTTCTGAATCTTTGTAAAGTAAACCAACTGTGGTTTAATTAAAGGAGATCATATTGCTTACCATATTAAAATACTGTTTTCAATACCAATTACTTTGACATTTGAAGGCACTGTAATATGTTGCTCTTGTTACAGACCAAGATATTTTTGCTGAAGTTTTATTTTTCTTTCTAATTCAATGTCAGTGCTTGCTGTAGAGGTCCTTTTGGAATGTTGTGTATAGTAGATTGTTTCTTAAGCCTTTAAAAAACTCTTCTTTGCCGGGTGTGGTGGCTCACGCCTGTAATCCCATCATGTTGGGAGGCCAAGGTGGGTGAATTATGAGGTCAGGAGTTCAAGACCAGCCTGGCCAAGATGGTGAAACCCTGTCTCTACTAAAAATACGAAAATTAGTTGGCGTGATGGCGGGTGCCTGTATTCTCAGCTACTTGGGAGACTGAGGCAGATAATTCCTTGAACCCGGGAGGCAGAGGTTACAGTGAGCCAAGATTGTGCCACTGCACTCCAGCCTGGGCGACAGTGCAAGACTTTGTCTCAAAACAACAGCAGCAGCAACAACAACTCCTCTTGGCTTTTTCATAGTATGAGAGATTTCTCTGGCAACACCTGTGAATGTCTTTTGACATGTATTTTCTTTCCTAAAAATGTCATGAAGTGACAGACATGTATTTGCTTTGTTATGGAGTTAAGGTAATACTAAGGTAAACCTATGCTACATGATTATAAACCTTAGGTTCTTTCTGTATTGAACTTAGGTGAAATTTTCAGTACAATTGAAAAAGGTAATTAAAAATCAAATGAATTATTACCTAGGAAAAAGCAATTTACCCCTACCTCCTATGCAGACATAACTCCTTCAGAAGTTTTGGGGCATCTGTTTCTTTTTCACTCTGATTTGCCAAATTCCTTTTAAAGCCCTAAGGGATTTGGAGCTTCAGGGGGGCAAAATACATAGGTACAGACCTTTCCCCACTTCTTCAAGAACAAGTGTGGAGGAATCTGATCACATGAGGATTTGATGCTTTACGAGGATGTAATTTAAAGTAAATTTTGGTGGCCAGTAGTAGTTTAAGACATTTTAGAATATGTAGTTCTGGCAGGAGTAGGATTGACTGGCCTGGAGTTCTCAACCAGTCATTGAGTATATACAGCCCTTGCCTATGGGGGGTCAGTACAGAAGGAGCACAAAATGGAATTCTCTGTAAGACGACAAGGAGATGTATTTTAGGGCAGATAGAAGCCATAAATGTGATGTGGTCTAACGTGCTCATTTTGCAGATGAAGAAAATGAGACCCAGAAGGTTCAGTTCGAAGGCACACAGCTCAGCTAAATCATGCCTGGGAAGCAGGAGTAAAATCCAGGGTGTGTAAACTGAAGGCCAGTGCTTTTTACCTTACCACATGTATTAGGAAGATAGGCTTTTTATAGAAAGGTCATTGTTTATGGATTGTAATCTTTCTCTACCTTCTTTAAGGAAGGTTTAAAGTGTGTGTGTTTTCTTTTAAAGCAGTATATTAAAGGAAATCTAATTAAAATTTATAGATAAAATTTACAAAGCTTTTGCAAGAAAAGTCATCTGTAGTTGAGGTTAAACATTAGATCTTTTATCTGTGGATATTTATTTTGGAGAATAATGAACATATTAAGCACTTACATTTAACATGTATTTTGGATGATTAGTAATGATTGCTTATTTGAAGAAAGCAAATATGTATAATTAAATTTTTAGCATTATTTAAACTGGAAGATACTATTTTGAGTGATTTTTTTTCCCTCAGGTTTCTTTATCTTTTTTCACAGCTTTCATACTTTGTCACAATTATTTTCCCCCTTCCCTCATTAGAATAAATAACCCCAAAGTCCAAAGCAATCACTTTTTAATTATTATTACTGTTTTTGCAACAGGGTCCTGCTGTGTCACCCAGGCGAGTGCAGTGGAGTGATCATGGACCACTGCATCCTCTGCTTCCTGGGCTCAAGTGATCTTCCCACCTCAGTCTTGAGTAGCTGGGACTACAGGCATACCACCACACCTGGTTAATTTTTGTAGAGATGGAGTTTGCCATGTTGCCCAGGCTCACTGTTTAAATTTTAATTCTTTATTTTGAAATACATTTAGTGTTACATAATAGTGGAAAAAAAAAATGGATGTTAACAACTCATAAAATCATATAATTACGGGAAGCCGGAAATGAGTATTGATACAGTACTATCACTAATATGCAAATCTTACTCAAATTTTACCTATTTTCCTACTCATTTGGTTTTTCTGGTCCAGGATTCCACATTGCATTTAGTAGTGATGTCTGTTTCATTTCCTCCAGTCTGTTTCCATTTCACATTCTTTCATGACCTTGACACTTTTGAAGAAAGCTAGTTATTTTATAAAAATGTTCTTGAATTTGGGTGTGTTTGGTGTGTTCTCATGATTAGAATGAGGACCATTTTTGGCAAAACAATCACACAAAAGTGCTGCTTGCGCATCTCAGTGGATCGTGCTGTGGGGTATATGTCTTAATACTGGTGATATTAACTTTGATTAGTTGGTTAAGGTGATGTCTGTCAGATTTCTCCACTGTAGTTTCTCCTTTTTCCTTAGTCATTAGTGAATGCCTTCAAGGGGAGATACTCAAACTGTATAGCTATCCTTTCATATTTTTGCTCACTGATTTAGCATTCATTGAATGATTTTTGTCTGCAGTGATTGTTACTAATTAAAATTCTTTAAGGAAGATCTGTCCCCTTTCCCCGTTGTATTTATTTATTCAGTTATTTATATCTTTTCTTATGGGTTGTAATTATCACTATGTAAGTAAACACTTTTAAGAGAAGTAAACACTTTTTAAGTAAACACTTTTTAAGAGAAGTTCCTGAAAAGTTAATACATTGAGATAATTCAAAATTCAGAGACTTGTAAGAGTACATTTTCTTCTATCCCTGTTATCTTGGGTACCCATTTCCATTGCTAAGAGTTTATTTTTATTCTTTCGGAAATATGAAAAGGATTGGGCAAAGAGTTGTTAATAATAATTGCTAGATTCTCAGGTATTTCTTTTTACCTGGATTCTGATGATATTGAACCAGCTTACTGTTGCATCTTCTTCTGATATTCATTAAAATGTTTCTTAACTAGTTCGCCATTAGATTTAAATTTACATTTTAATACAGTGACTATTATATGTAGATGGGGACTGGCTTCCCCTGAGTATTCTAAGAAACAGCATGACCAGAAGACAACATTTTCTATTAAATAAATAATAGTTAAATATTAACGTGTAAAGCTAAACAGGTTTAAAAGTAAACTTTTTTTTGGTAAGTTGAAACAAAAGTCAATTTAAATGAGAAAGGGTGCCTATCCAATTAAGTAACTGGGTTTTCAAAAGTGAATGAAGGACCTCCCCACCAAGTCCCACACTCTGTTCTGTTCTTTTCAGTGACCTATTTTACTTTCTCTGTCTACCGGCAGTATCCATTTATTCATTCAGGATGTCACTTTAGGAACCTAGACCTGGAGTTCATCCACAGAACTGTGTTCTGTTAAAATGGAGTGAAAGAAAGGGCTGAAAAGACTTTTTTTCACTCACTATTAAAACAGTGAACATACTGGTCTACACTTATTATAGTACAGCCAGCAATACATCAAAAGGTGGCTTGTTCCATTTTATTTCTATTCTCTAATTACCATTTCTTAAAATGAATTTTAAGAGTTTCTTATGCCGGGAAATCCTCTATGAAACTCTAAGTAAAGCGGGTTAGACTAGCTGTGACTTGGTCCAATTTCTTTTATTTTTTTAATTTACCTTTTCTTTATTTTTATTGATACATATTTTACATCTTTATGAGGTACATGTGATTTTTTTCCTACATGCATAGAGCGTGTAATGATTAAGTCAGTATTTGAGGTCTCCATCACATTGAGTATTTATTATATTCAGTGTGTTGGGGATAATTCAAGTTCTCTCTTCTAGCTACTTGGAAATATACAATGTATTAGTTAATTATAGTCACTCTAATCTGTTGAACAGTAGAATTCATACCTTTATCTAATTATATGTTTGTACCTATTAACGTTCTTCTCTTCATCTCTTCTCCCACTCATCCATCCTTCCCAGCCTCTGGTATCTATAATTCTACTCTGCCTTTATGAGCTAACTTTTTTAGCTCCCATGTATGAGTGAGAACATAATGATATTTGTAATTCTTTAATCACTGAGCATTAATTGTTTTTTCTTTTTTCTTTTGGGAGGACAGTAAAAAGGGTATTGTAATATATCCTCCTTCAGATTCCGGTGAAGACTAGTTGAGTCATGTAAAAAAGAACTAGATCACTTTATTTTTAGAGTTGGGAGGCAATGAATTATAACGTCTTTATTATGCTGTTTTTATATAGGCAATCCCATGGTTGCAGTGTTTTGACATAAGCTTTCTGCTTTCTACTCTCCTAATAGGTGATTATTGTAAGAAAAATTTGTATGATAACATGAAAGCTAAATAGTCCTTGTAAATTCATCTCCCAGAGATAATTACTGTTAATAGTTGTATCTTTTTCGACTTTGTTGTGTTTACCAAAAAAATGTATACTTAAGTATAAATTTGATCGGTATGATAGAGGTTCTTTTCTATAACCCCTGGAACGTATGCAACTTACTGTTAGGTACTTCTGTAACACAGAACTGCTGCTGAGAACAATCAGGGAAATCGAATTAACATTGTTACAAGGTTTTTGCTGTTTCGAATTTTTGCATGTGAAATTTATTGACAATTTTGGACCATTGTTAATTTTGGTAATACAAAGAGGAATTATGATTAATTTAATTTTGTAGTTTTTGGTTTTGGACTTAGAATTGTGAAGTACAGAGTACAATTTAACCCCTGGAATAAGGTTCCATCTAGAGAATTAGTGATAGCTTGGGTTTTTTTGGGTTTTTTTCTTGCCAGTTTGAAAGCAGTCGCTTTGAAATTAAATCGGATTTATTTGGTTGTTAGAGTAAGCAAAACATATTTCACCTAATAGTACATACTCTAGGCCTGGCGCAGTGGCTTGTGCCTGCAATCCCAGCACTTTGTGAGGTCGAGGCAGGTGGATCACCTGAGGTCAGGAGTTTGAGACCAGCCTGGCCGACATGGTGAAACCCCATGTCTACTAAAAAAAAAAAATTAGCTGGCCATGGTGGCGGGCACCTGTAATCCCAGCTACTCGGGAGGCTGAGGCAGGAGAATTGCTTGAACCCAGGAGGCGGAGGTTGCAGTGAGCTGAGATTGTGCCATTGCACTCTAGCCTTGGTGAAAAGAGTGAAACTTCTTCTCATAAATAAATAAATAAGTAATACATACTCTAGTAACTTGCTTTTTAATCTAGTTGCTCTCTGTACCTTGTGAATTTGGCCTCTTTTTTTTTTTTTTGAGACGGAGTCTCGCTCTGTCGCCCAGGCTGGAGTGCAGTGGCCGGATCTCAGCTCACTGCAAGCTGCGCCTCCCGGGTTTACACCATTCTCCTGCCTCAGCCTCCCGAGTAGCTGTGACTACAGGCACTCGCCACCTCGCCCGGCTAGTTTTTTGTATTTTTTAGTAGAGACGGGGTTTCACCGTGTTAGCCAGGATGGTCTCGATCTCCTGACCTCGTGATCCACCCGTCTTGGCCTCCCAAAGTGCTGGGATTACAGGCTTGAGCCACCGTGCCCGGCCGAACTTGGCCTCTTAAAAAGAGCACAGTGAAGGTAAATTCCATGGGTTCTTGGCTCAAAAATAACTTTAAAACTTTCTCTGTATTTAGTCAACCCTTAATTAAAGTTTGTTTCTTTTTACAGAAGAGATCGTTGTTAACCCTAAATACATGAGGTTACATAACAGCCACCTCTTTATGAAGTGGCAGTTGTTCTTCAGTTTTAAATAGATTACTAATACTATTGTTTTAAGATTTAATGAGTATTTATAAATAAAAACAAGTATTTGTTATTAAGACCTAAAATAACTAAATCTTACTTTGCTCTTTGTGTTAGTGTGCTACTTTAATGTCTAGCAAGAGGTAGGGATTGCAGACAGTGTGGAAATACTGGAGCCTATTTAAGCTTCAGATGAAAGCAGTCATTTTAAGCTACCTCATAAAATTTATACTATGTATATCAAATTATGTATGTGTTTATATATAGTTGTCATTTTGCTGACAACTAAGATTTTCCATAAGTTAATGGAAAATGTTAAATTTGAAAAACACATTTATGGTCAAACGACACAGTAACCTTTTCATTCCTTTATTAGCTCCTGTTCTGGTACAGTGATAAGGCAAATTTTGTTGATGGATTCAAATGTAATGTACAAAGAAACAGCAGATAGATACCCAGTGAAAAAATATATGTATCTATAACATCAGCATTGCAGGCTGAGCAACTGAATCAGCTACCACAACACTAAGTGTAAGATGCATTTTATGTGAGTTTTTCTTCAGTGTTTTAAAACCGTTTTTTTTTTTTTGTGCAAATCCTGAAAGTAATTCTTTGATGCATTTTGGTTTTGAATTTTACTTTTCATTAATATTTTGTTGCTTATGATTTAGTAAATATTTTTCATGTTTCCTTTCCTAATTTTCATTTTCTTAGTTTAAATTTGCTGAAAAATTTATAAACCAGATAGTAACGTAGAGCCGTATTTGATTCTTTGGGTTTCCAACGTTGCAGTACTGATTTTATACACAGCCTTAGCTATGTATTTATATATTTCGGGAAATGACTGCTAAATGCTATAAGATTTCTCATGCCATATTTTTTTATTCTCTTAACAGTTTTTCCTGTTGTCCTTAATTCCAGTGTTCTAGTTTTTCAGAGTGATTGATCTGTTAGTTAAATCCAATAATTCATATATATATATTTTTTTTTGTTTGTTTTTGAGACGGAGTGTCACTCTGTCACCCAGACTGTAGTGCGGTGGCATGTTCTCAGCTCACTGCAGCCTCTGCCTCCCGAGTTTAAGCAATTCTCCTTCCTCAGCCTCCTGAGTAGCTGGGATGACAGGTGTCTGCCACCACACCTGGCTGATTTTTGTATTTTTAGTAGAGATGGGGTTTCGCCATGTTGGCCAGGCTGGTCTTGAACTCCTGACTTCAAGTGATCTGCCCACCTCGGCCTCCCAAATTGCTGGAATTACAGGAGTGACCCACCACGCCCGGCCCAGCAATTCAGATATTAAAAGGATGTGTACAAAAGTGGCAGAGTGCATGTACAATAATTTGGATGCAATAAAAGAGTAGTGGTGATGGAAAAGCCAAAGACAAACGTGAACTGAGGCTGTTGAAACATAAGAATGACTTTAAAACCTTTTAGTGAAATCCATAGTTGGGTGAATTAAGGGGAAAGAAAAAGGAGTAAAGGTCACATGAAACAGAACTGTGCAGTGACGTCGGAGCAGAATTGACTGACAGTTGAACCTTAGTTTAGAGAAGAAAAAAATCAAGATAATTAAAGTAGAGAAATGTGACGAGACAGTAAGTAGTAACACGTTTTCAGGCCTACACAATAGTTTTCAGCATAGTGAAATTTGAAAAAAAATAAAAATAAAAAAGTAAATTCAAAAGATTGTAGAAAATGGAAGGAGCCTAAGTGCTGTAAAGACAAGTACACCCAAAACTTGAAAAGTGTATATTCTAAACTTGATGGCATAACCTGTAGATTCCTAAACAGATTATTTCCTATTTAAACTGATGGCTCTACAAGGAGGTTCTGGTCCCGTTGTAGCTTCGGATTTCATCAAGTAGTTGATGAAAAAAAGTTATTTTTGAGCTAAGAACAGCCCATGGAATTTAACTTAAATGTGCTCTTTTTAAGAGGCCAAATTCACAAGGTACAGAGAGCAACTAGATTACAAAGCAAGTTACTAGAGTGTGTTTTATTTATTTATTTATTTATTTATTTATTTATTTATTTATTTATTTATTTTTGAGACGACGTTTCACTCTTCACCAAGGTATGCCTGTATTTTGGGATCTGGGCCAAAGAAATGTGTGCTCTATAAAGTTGCAGTTAGTTGGATTCTTGACTCGGAGACTATTCATGCTTAAAGAATATCAGCTGATAGATTAGTGTCAGTCTGCTGAAGGGGTATGTGTTGCAGAAAATATCCAGGAAAAAAAATTGAAATCTTCTATTGGTGTCTAAACAAACAGGTGTAGAATTATGGAATCCTAGAGACTTGTCTTAACACCATTAGCAAAATGTCAGCAAAGATACTCTTAAGCATCATCAGCTCTTAAACAGTGATTATGGACTGTTTAAGGGCAGGGTTTGGGACTAGAAGTTGATAACCTTAGTTGCCTTACCCGTTGATCATTATGGAATGTTGTGTACAATGTAGGGTTTTACATATTAAAAGGGACCTAGACAAATCAGAGTGCATCTAAACAAGTGGGCGGGTGTAAAACCATGTCGTTGGTTTAGGGAAGAGGACACTTAGATATTTTAGAATTTTTCAAATGTTTGTGGGGCTGCTGAGTGGTGGCCATTGGTAGAAATTTTAGGAGAGCAGATTTTGATTTATTAAAACAAATTTTAATATTTAAGATCTTTAGAGATGTCTAAAAATTTCTCTTGATATTGGGGATATTTAGATAGAAAATACATGCCTGGGGTTCACGTTGGGAGAGTTTTTGTACTACGCGTGATTAAGCAAACGGTTCCGAACGTTTAGTTCTCTGAACAGCTGCTGCGGGTTGATGAAGGTAGCGCGGTGGTGGTGGGGCATTTGAGTGTCATAATGTTTGATACAGCAAAATAGTGTGTACAACATATTAGTTAAGAAGAATTCCTATGTTTCATGAGAACACCTGTGAAGCTATTACTTACAAAAGGACTAAAGCATTTCCCAAACCCATACTTGTTGCATGTTTCTATAGTAGTTTGGCTATAATTGTATCCTCCTGCTAGGATAACATTCCCAGAAGCTCTGATTGCCAGGACTTACAAATGGAAAGCTTTAAAGACAAAACTTTTAAAAACAGGATTATGGAGTAAAAGAATAAATGGGGCTCTTGCATACTAAGATTGGAAACCAATGGATTCAGTTCATTTGTTGAGTAAGTATATGAAGCACAGGCACAGAGAGGTTGTAAGAAAGAGACTTGTCTAAAACCACAGTTACTGTTAGAACTGGAATCAGAACTTGTTCTGATTCGAGTGTTCTGAGTCACACACCAGAAAGTGCTGATGATTTTCTACTTTTCTTTTTTCCTGTTTATAAAGGTAGTACATAGTTGGCCAACCTCAACAGTGAATAAGATTATAAAGCCCTTGAGGACCAGAACTATGTCTTGGTCACCTTTTTATTCCCATCATTACTATCTTGTACATTAATTTGTGCTGTGTTATGAAATTGAGTGATATATCTTAGAGACTGAAAAAAAAGATGGTAGAAAGACTTCTTATCAGTCTTCCTTATTAGAGTAAGTTCTTTGGGAGCTGGAACCATGACCTGTTTAACTTTAATGCTGCAGAAACCCAGCTGTTTCTTCCCTTTGTTTACCTCCACCAGGTATATATTGAGGGCCAGCTGTGTTCCAGGCACCTGGGGACACGCTGGGTAATAGAATCTCATAGAACTTTGTGTTATTAATCAAAGAGTCACATAGGTATTTATAAAAGTATAACGTAAGTGGTAGATGAATTGTATTCTCTAACCAGATAGATGCTTATATCTGAGGACTGTTGGTTTTATGCTTTATTTATTTATTTATTTATTTATTTATTTATTTATTTTTAGACAGTTTTTTGCTCTTGTTGCCCAGGCTGGAATGCAGTGGCACCATCTCGGCTCCCTGAAACCTCTTCCTACTGAGTACAAGTGATTCTCCTGCCTCAGCCTCCCAACTAGCTGGGATTACAGGCGTCCGCCACTACACCCAGCTAATTTTTATATTTTTGGTAGAGACGGGGTGGTATCACTATGTTGACTAGGCAGGTCTCGAACTCCTCACCTCAAGTGATCTGCCTGCCTCGGCCTCCCAAAGTGCTGGGATTACAGGCGTGGGCCACCACACCTGGCACATTTATATATTTTTTAATCTAGTCATCTTATGTGAATTTTTTGATAACTTGCAGTAGATTCTTTTTTTAAATTTGATAAATTTGTTTACCTGGAAAGTCACTGTTCTTCCCTAGATTTATTATATTACTATAGTTACTTATAATAGTAGAGTCTTCAATATTGAACTATTCTTGCACTCAGGGTATAAATTCTACTATGTCTTAGTGCATTTTTATTTTTCTATTTATTTCAGATGTTTGCATCTATATTTTTAGGCAAAATTTATCTATAGTTTTCTTTCCTGCTGTTGTTCTCAGGCTTTGATATTGGTGTGATGCTAACTATATAGTAAGAATAGGTAGTTTCTGAAAAAGATATTTAAATGATAATTATACACAAAGTGCTTTTTTAGTCCAGAGACCTGGCTAAAGGATATATATGTGATTTTAATTAGATTAAATTTTTCTAATGCCCCTTGGTTAATTACTTGCTGTAATTATGGAAATTATGTAAATGAGCATTTGTGTTTAAATTATTATTTGGTTGTTGAAAACTTGAGAATTGCTGTCATATGCTAATTTAAGATAAACACCAATTTGGTACTGGACATTATTAGGAAAGATTTAATTATAAAGCTAGAAGTATAAAAAGAACCTTAGGAAATAATAAAATTCTGCCCATATCATGTAGTCAAATCCAAGGTAATCTCTTGATTTTTGTTGATTTTAGTTGCTGTTCAGAGAAAAGCATTTGGTAAGCTTTAACAAGCAAATTGTTATTTAAGAGATAAAATTTGTTATAAAATGAATATTGGTATCACTCAAGCAGAAAATGTATTACAGTGCCTTTTTTAATTGATTAAGATTTTATAACTGAGTAAGAATAGCTTTGATCCTGCCTTTTTGCTGTGTTGGATTTTATTTAACCAAAACTGATTTAAATAACTAGTTAGAAAAATTAAAGAGTGCCTTCATATTTGATAGTTCCTAAGGAACTGTCAATAGATTGAACTTCCCCATGTTTGGAAAGCATACAAAATACATTTAAAAAGTAAGAGACATTTTATTTTTAAATACTAATGGATGCAAGCCTTTCTCCCAAGGAGGACACAGTCTATAGGATAGAGAGACATTACATATGCATCCGGCTAACCTTAATAATGACAACCCTTATTAGGCAGCATGTTCCAGTGGACAGGAGCCTGTCTTCTGGTGCGTACTAGAAGCTTAGTAATTTTTGAAAGGATCCGTTTTCTTTATAGTACTCGACTCATTAAAATAGAATTCTCCTACTTAAAAAAAATGTGTATGTATATCCAAGAACAGTAATACAGGTTTTTAAAAACAGGTCATTGATTTTAAGTATCACTACTTCCTTTTTTTATATTTAATATTTCAATTATTAACCCAGTGTAGTTTGATCTGTTACCATCTTTTTCCCTTGAAACTTCTCTGATCACCAGTGGCTTAGTAGTCAAATCCAAGGTACCATCTTTTGCTGTTTATCTTACATTCTTTTGTAGTATTTGATACTGTTGATCACCCTGTCCTTGAATCTGTCATTTCTTAGCTTCTATAACACCCCTCTTCTCTAGTTCTTCTTCCTACCTCCATTTCTTCTTGGTTTGGATCTTCTTTTCCTTACCCTTTCCTTTTTCTCAAGTGCATTCCGTCCTTCTTTCTCCCGTTACTTGCTCTAAGACGTCTCTTCTGATAGCTTTAACCATTAAATTTGTATATGAAACTCAGACTTCTGCTGAACTTAGAGTCTGTTGTCTTTTGAACATCTCTGTTTGGATATTCTAAAGATATCTAAAAATAATCGAAGTGGTCCCATTTAAATGTCCTTCAGACAGATTAGTTCTGAAGTACAAAAGAGGCTTTGGTATTAGTTTTGTCTGACAGGCATTCTTATAGTTGTTTACTGAAGCTATCATTTGGAATGACTGGCCTCCTTTAAATTTGGAAAAATTAGATAAACTAACAAGTCCATATTATACCGGTTAGGAAGGAGCTTGGGCTTTGAAGTTAATTTAATAAGATATGTTATTTGATTGGTATAAAAATTGGTTTGTGGTAGACATTAATTATGGCTGTAGTCCTGTTAAACATGGGCTTAATCCAGAGAATGACAGAACAGGCCAGGAGCTCTTTATTTGAGTTTTAACGCTTTATCAATGAAACCTCCCCTGCCCTCTCTTTTTTCCCCTGGACTAGCAAGAATATTTTTTTTGTCTAACACATTTAAAATTTTTACTTTTAACAGAAATTAGCAGAGTACGGAAAGACATGTACAATGACACATTAAATGGCAGTACAGAGAAAAGGAGTGCAGAATTGCCTGATGCTGTGGGACCTATTGTTCAGTTACAAGAGAAACTTTATGTGCCTGTAAAAGAATACCCAGATGTAAGTATATTTTGTTGTTTCATTCAATTTTGTTCTGCTTCACATATTTTGGGAAGAGATATATTGGGTGGTAAATACTTAAGCATTATTAGCCACTTTAAAAAAATGCAGTCATCAACTGAAGTGTGAATAATTTGGCATGGATAATTTAAAAAGTTTCTTTCTAAATATGTTTCCATTTGATTGCTGCTATGTCACTTTGGAAATGCACATGGTATAGACTCTTGGGTTTCAAAACTGAATGAGGAATTGTGGAAACCACTCTAGCCTGACTGTCACAGAGCACCAAGCACAACTCTGCTCATCTTTAATCTGACCTTCAAGAAGCCACAGGTTGGGCCACAGCATTCTTTCTGTAAAATGAAGGTGTTGGACTACAAAGTTCCTTTCAGCTCTAAAATTTTTATTGAAACCGCTGTTTGTAATCGGATTTCCCCTCATCTTAGTCCATTGTTCAACTATTCTCTATAAACATCTTGTGAATAGCCTCCTTTTCCTATATCTGTTAATTTCTAAATAAATCCAGATTCTTTGCTTTTTGTTACAAAACCCTATGTGATACGGTCCATTCTATTTCTCTGACCTCATCTTAAATGATTTCCCTCTTCTTTACCACACTGTAGTCACATTGGCCCCCTTTTGGCTTTTAGAGCAAGTCAAGTCTGTTCCCAGTCTTAGGGACCTTTATGTTAGTTGTGCTCTGATCTCTGGCTGGCTGCTTCTTGTCATTAAGAATTTAGCTCAAATGTCACTTCAGAGAGGCTTCCCCTGACCTTTTTATTTAAAAGCCATCTATCTAGCTACTCACTGTTTCACATTGTCTTTTTTTTTTTTCTTTGCAATAGCACTTATAATCGGGCATTTCTCTGGTTTATTTTCTCTCTCTCTCTGTCTCCCCAGAAGAATGTAAGGTGTACGTAAAATAAGAATCTTGTCTTTGTTATTCACTGCTGTATCCCTCGTAATATTGGCACATAATAGGTAACAATAGTTGTTGAATAAACCAAGAAAAGATGGTGACTTGTTGCTAAATTCCAGAGGACTTTTATGAAAGCAGATGAAAAAAGGAGTTATAATGTCAGAAATACGATGTTGTGCTCTATGATTCATTGGTTATATGGACAGAATACTAGTCTGTAGATGAGAAATGTCTTAAGTTGAATTAATAGGAAAAAGCTTTGATACTTTGCGGTTACATTACAATTTGCAAAAATTGATCTATATAACCTTTTTTTGTTTTAAAGATTATGTATATTTACTCTGGTTTTATAGGTATTTGGTTGCAAATACACAAATAGTCTTGGATAATGTAGGAAAAGAGGAGTTGGTTGGAAGATTATTGAGTAACACAGAGGATTAAAGGAATAGCTGGAAAACAAAGTGCCATGTTAGGCTAGGAACGAGGGCATCTGAGAACTTGAGCAGCAGGAGTTTGTGGAGCTTCTCGGTTGAGAGCCTTACTGACATAACTTGGCATCGGTGCCTCCCAGACTTTATCTTTAAAATTCTTAGAAGAGTGGATGTGTTCTGGGCCTTTCTGACTGGGGAAGTGACGTTACCTACCATTACCTAGACATGACCACTGTGAGCCTACCCTGGGTATTAGGATTATTTGTAGAGATGGGAAATGGTGATTTGGGCAGCTGTTCCAATTGGGGTCTACTGCTGTTAGGTTTTTCACTATCCCGGAAAGGATAGCAACTGTCTGTTTTGCTTATTTAAACCTTAAGGGATAATGTTTCTGCAGTGGGCATTAACATAGAATATGTAAGACCTTGATAGAGAATATAATGTTGATCTGTCTGGTTCCATCTCTTAAAAAAAGAGATCCTATTCAAGGAAGGGATATTTATGCATTATTTAAAAGACATATGTTTCATACAGTCTTCTAAGTCAGGACTTGAGTTTAGAGGGCACCTCTTCACTATATTCCTTTCCTTCCTCCTCCAGTTGTGACTTCTTGCCACAGTGAACTACTGTTACTGACAGGTGTGTTGGAGCATGACATTTGTCTTGATCGGTGATTCTCAAAACACACTCCTTGGACCATAGTTTCTATGCTTTCTGGGAACTGTAAATGTTCAAGCCCCTTTCCATACTTATTGAATCAGAAACTCTGGGGTAAGCAATCTGCCTGTTAAGCCCTGTAGATAATTCTGATGCTTGCTGAAGTGTGAGAAACACTCCTAAGTTTTTTGGGTGTTTTTTTTTGGAGCAGGGGCAGGGTCAGCCAGGCAGAGAGGTAGGTAATCATGTACCTGGTTATTTTGCCAGGCATCATTTCAGGAGGCCTGAAATGGTAAGTGGTGAAGTGATGAATTAAACAGTGTCACTGGTCTCGTGGAGTGGACATCTCAGTGGCAAAGACAAACAGTAAACAAATGAATCTATAGCTGTAATCAGTGTTACGGAGAAACATAAAGTGGGGTAGACAGATGAATAGTGACTGTGTATGGAAGGAGGTATTCATTTTTAAGGGTAATCAGGGAAGAAATCTCTTATAATATGATGGGAATGGAGAGACAGGAACAGAATGATGGGAGGAAGGCATGAAAACCATCTGGGAGAAAAACATTCCAGGCAGAGTGAACAGCAAGTACAGCTGACTCAGGCAGGAACGTGCTTGGGAAGTGTTGTAAGATGTGAGGTTAGAGAGTTAGCAGAGGGGCAGTGTCATGCCGTGGTCAAAAGTAGGAACTCAGAGTCAAGACTTCTAGCTAGTTTTGCTGCTTGTTTTGTGGCTTTGATGTTACACTTGATCTTAACCAAAAGCCTGGGAAGTGATGTTGTTTTGTGACTTTTCATTCCTGGTGTTCAGTTTTCTCATTTCTGTAATGGAGATATTAAACTTCTCACAAGATTATGAAGACTAAAGAGTTAATATGAGTGAAGCACTTGGAAAATGTCTTTATGCTGTGTGTCACAAGAATGTAAGCTCTATCAGGGCAGGAATCTTTTTGTCTTTCAGTGCTTAGAATGTGTCTGGTAAATGGTGTATGCACAGTAAGTATTTGTTGTGCATATTTGTATGAAACTCATTCTTTCAAATATTGTTAAACTTTTCTTTTTCTTTAAACTTGTTGTCTTTTGCATTTGCACATAGCACGTTACCTACAGAAGTCAGTGTTAAGTTAGAGATAGTGTTTTGGACTTAGCTGTGCAAAGCTCTGAAACTGATACGAGAGGAAAGTCTCAGACTTAAGGTCTGAGAAATAAAGCAGTGCCCTTTGCAGCGTTTTTGAAGTTTGACCTCATGATGTGAGAATGAGAAGCTGATATGAATAGGCCACTGAAAATGTATTAAAATTTTTACAGAATTAATACTTATGAATAAAGCAGACTTCTGTTGCATCTCTACTGTATACCAAGCACATTCTGGGTGAGAATATTTAATTCTTTTGAAAAAACTCTGATGTAGTAAAGACAGTAGGTTTTTTAGTCAGATAAGCCTAGCTTTTGAATTCTGGCTTCTCCCCTTATTGACTCCATTTGTCAACAATTGCCACAATAATGCTCCATGATAAAACACTCTGAAACTGGGTGGCTTAAAATAATAATCATTTATTTCTGTGCTCATGGGTCTGTACGTTGGCTGAGGGTATACTGATTAAGGTGGAGCCTAGCTTGATTGAGGCTAACTGTGGGTGGGTTAGGTCTTCTCCATTTATGTTCCTGCTGGGCCCAGGCTAAAGCGGGCAGTGGCTGCTTAGGGCATGCTGTTATGTCAGGCCACTGGAATGCAAGATCCAAGCCAAGTTGCATAAGCATGTGTAAGGCCTCTGCTCTTGTTCCTTTCCATTAGCCCAGTGATTCTCAGCTGGTGGCAGTTTTACCTATGGGGACATTTGGCAATGGCTAGAGATACTTTCAGTGTCTAAACTTGGGAGAGGGGGTACTATTGGCATCTAGTGGGTACAGTCCAGGGATACTGTTAAACATTCTATAATGCACAGGACAGTCAGCCTCCATGCGCCTCTAGCCCCCCAACTAAGAATTACCTGGCCCCAAATGTCAGTAGTGCTGATGTTGAGAAACCTCAAAGTCAGCACTACTGACATTCACTTCATTTACAGTGAGAAGGGGACTGAAATAAATATTTGCCGAAAAATAATTGAGATGATCACATTGGCTTTGAGCATATGGCTGCTTTTTAGAATCTGTCTATGAAGTTATGAGGTTCACTTCATAGGATTGTTTGGAGGAGTGAAGGTAACAAATATGTGACACCTGATAGAGCAGGCACTCTGTGGTTTTTGTGATTACACATAAGAAAAGTAATCCTGTTCTTGAAGGAGCTCAGTCTTGTATGAAAGATAAAGATTAAATTATTTAAGACTTTAAGTTTCTCATGCATTCATAAAACTACAGACATGAAAGAGCATTGAAGTTATATTTAGACCATCAAACTGTTTATTTGGCTGGTCAAGTTTTCTTGTTTGAATCCATGGAAATGTTATAAATGATTATGAATAGAGTTAACTAATTTACATAAGTAAAAAGTGTTATATTTTGAATGAGTCAGTAATAATTTTGTCATTAAACTTGCCTAGTTATCAATTTCAAGTTGCTGGAAATTGTTCTATAGGATCTGCCAGAGTAGTAGATTTGTTAAATATTGGCGAGGTCTAGCTGTTGACGATACTAGTCGTCCTGTTAAATGCATGAACAGTTTAGATTGGTAAACTGCTTCCTTTGGACATGATTTGAAGATTAAATTGTAGTGAGACTCCTTGGAGTTATGTGAATATAGTTCTGATTTTCTGATGTTTTAAAAATGGGCTTTAATTTCGAATAATAGCTTTGAAAGGCATCTCTTGGGTCTAGGCCATCATGAATACCCATATTGTCAAAGGTTTTGTAAGATAGACAATGTCTCTTCAAGGATTGTGTTTTCAGCCTGTAGGATCCCAGCCTGGTTGCCGTTGTGAGTGGTTTAGATTCATAATGTTATTCACAGTATACTCTTACAATAATATATGTTGATGATGGAACATGAGTTGTAAGTTCTCTTTCTGTTTCATTTTCCTGGGTTTGCAAATCAGCTTAGGCTAGTCATAGCTTCTGAGTTAGTTAACATAGGGTTGTTATTTGTCACCAGTCTTGAGAAGCTGGTATCAAATTGGGTGTTGAGCTGGCATTTGTTTTAGAGGGATTATGGGGAGAGGGGTCCATTCAGTAAGTTATCTTTCCTTAAAGTCTTTGTTCCTTTGAGGAAGGATTAATCAAGAACCTCAGGAGTCTTGATGTACACTACTTTCACTTTCATTCTTCTGAATAACAAATGATATTAAGTCAAAATTTAATAATATTCAAAGTCTCCTTTTTCAGTACCCAGGTTAACACTTTATTTTTGCCTGAATATGATCATAATTTTATGAGTGAAAATAATCTTTAAAAGTAAGATCTGCACATCTCTCTTTGATTGTTTGTACAGGAATCTATTTAAAGGTAGTTTTTCTCATAAGGTTAGTATATATTTTTATTCAGTGGAGTTGTGAAGTGATTCAGATTACATATTAACCTGTTAAAGTTTTAATTTAGCAGTGTGATTTGATAATGTAGGGCATATCTTTACATTTTAGGTAGTGAAACTTACTGTTGATACATAATTTCAACTAGATCGGTTTAGTAAAAGTCAATTTATGACTCTTTGTTGTGTTTTGAAGTTTCCTCTTTATTTCACTCTGTAGGGCCTGTTGTGTACCAAGTATTTCATAGGCTTTTTATGGTTTGGGATATACTACATTTCTTGGGATGTTAGTAAATAATTACAGAAAAGGTTACAAGACAGTCTGAAAACAATACATAGCTGATATTTTTCCAAAGTTTAACATTTCTTTAATAAGGCCTTTCCGAGTTTTAAAAATGCAGGCACTTTCTTTTGTAAGTAATATGTTTTAATATTTGATAGGAACTAGTACTTAGAAGAACAAAAGAAAAGATGGGGTTGTTAGGGAAGAATTATTCAGATTAGACAGAAACGTTTGTGATTTATCTAAAAAGAGTTAGGATCTACTGTGTTAAAATTACTGCTACAAAGGACTTTTATGTATAATTTGATAATAATTTGATAAATACTCAATCGCCATATCTCTGAGATTCTTGCTGAAATAGCCAAAGTATATAATATAGAAATCGAGGAGAAATCTGCTTCTCAGTGCTATGCATATTCCAGGAACATTGAGCTATTTCTGATAAAGATTAAAGGAAAGCTCAAGGTGATGGGCTCCTTTCAGCACAATTTGAGAGAGCAGTGTCTCTGGGAGTAAAAATGGCTAATAACAGAGTCTTCCTCATCCTAACCCCTCAAAATTGTCACACATGAAATGGGCCATGAAACAGTCAAAGGTTATACCGCTTGAACTCTTCCACGCTTTTCAGTTCCTTTTTATAAGTAGGTGACCTAAATTTATTTTGTAAGTTAATGAGATTATATTTTCTTTTGATTTCAATTTGGGCAGAAAAGTACCTTAGTTTTTGAGGTCACTTGCCTTTACTTTAGGGATGTTGAGGTTGAACTTTTCAGCTACTAGCTTTTGAGCTAAATTCAGTTAATCATTTCATTGGGAAAAAATACATATATATTTAAGTGATTTTTGTTTTGTTTTATCTTAGAGACAAGGTCTCACTGTGTTGTCCAGGCTGGTCTTGAACCAGGTCCTGGGCTCAAGCAATCTTCCTGCCTCAGCCTCCCAAAGTGCTGGGATTACAGGTGGGAGCCATTGCGCCCAGCCAGAAAACATATTTTGTATCTTAATAAACCCAGGATTTACAACAAGGTAGCTTCCAAATAAATTGGGGATTTCTTGAAATCTTGTTTTGTCTACCATAGAACACTGCTTTTCCCAAGTCCAAAATCAGTGTCGTCAGTTTCATATTGTTAAATATTTTCTTTATTATCTGGTAGGGAATTGATTGACTTTGAAAACTTCAATGCTGTATTGTTTGGAGTTACAGAACAATGATTGTTTTGATAGTTTCTTTCCTTTGTACTTTTAAGATAGTATATAAATAGTATAAATTTGCCATGTTAAGGACAGATTAAAACAAACCTCTTAAAATTTGAAAAGTAATTAGAACTTGAACACTAAAAAGGATATCTGAATATAAAACAGCAAAATCTTAGTATCATTTCTTCATCCTAGAAATGTTAGTGTGTGTTCCATGCTAGGTAACAGGGCACAGGAATATGAAAAGACATGATTGCTCTCATGGTACTGATATAGATAGCCACAATCCAGGTATGGAATAATGAGAGCTTGAACTCAGGCAGTGGCAGTTGAAATGAAGAGCACAGATTAAATGGAGAATCTTAAAATTTCTTTATCTTTCACATATGAAGGCTAAGAATGAGGGAAGGGCCTTGCTGGTATTGCCATTCATTGAGAATAAAGATATATGTGATGATTGTTAAAAGTGGTGACAATCAGCAAAAGATATGAAAATATTGAGAAACCGAGATGTGATGATCTGAAATGATATAGTAATGGTATGTTTGGTATGTATGTAGTTGGGGAAGAAATTATAAAAACACAACTGGACTAATTCTGAAAGTAAACTTGGATTTGAATAGAGTTTCTATAAACTGAGTACTAAACATTTTGAAAGATTAACAATAATGAGAAAACTAACCATGAATTTTTGTTGTTATCAGGGTATATGTTAAGGTCTTTAGAAGAGAGGCTGTATTTATTAAGTGTCTGAACTCTAGAAGAATCAATCTCGGTGTTCTAGGATTTGGGCTACTGATGTTACCTCTCATGTATTAGATGTAGGTGGTAGTGGTAAGCACCGTACAGTGTTGTTTTGAGGATGAAGTGACTTAATGCATGTAAAATACCCAGGCCAGAAATTGGCTCATACTTCAACACTCAAAACATAACTGCAGCATACTCAACACTCAAAATATAACTGCAGCATACTCAACGCCTAAGAAATGTTGAATGACGTAGTTCTTGCACTCGTGATACTTCCATTTGACACCAGCAGCAAAGGGGAAAAATTAATAACCAGCTAAAACCAAAATTTGAAATCTGTGGTATGCGAATTTGGATATCCTAAATTACAGTGTATCATTCTTTGAGTACTGATATAACTGGATAATAAGCTGAAACCATTCAAAACAAATTCAAGTGAAGAAGATAGATTGTCACTCCAGATGATAAGTAACAATTAGAAAAAAGATTATTTAACCAATTAATAACAATACGAAGGCAATACAAGCCAACAAGTGTTTTATGACAAGAGCAAAAGACAGTATTTGTGAGAGTATGAGGTCCAATGCACAAGGCCTTTTAAAAGATACCAAACTACTTTTCAAGCTTTATTTGCTGCTGCCCATGTTTTCCAGCCACCTAAGCAATTCACTCTTCTGTAAAAATGGCAGGTAACTGTTAATTTTTCTTCTCTGTGACACCTCTTTCTTATTTCTTCCTTCCCACCAAACATGCCCAGCTCTCCCTCATCCCACAATATTGAGCTCTAGTGCTCCTTTTGCTATGTGTGTGTGCTTTGACTCCTACAGGCAGTTGGTTCCCCTTAGAACACTTTGTACCCACCTCTTAAGCTCTTATCACATGGTATGCAGTGATCTGCATGACTCTTGAGGTCGTTCCTAAAGTCAGAAACTCGCTCTTAGTGTTTTATTTTTTTAAAATCTATGATATCTCACACAATACATAGTCCATAGAAGAAACTGTGTAGTGAAATTACATAGTTTTCATTCTCACAGTAAAAATTTCCTGGGGTTTTTTTTCTTTTAATGGGTGGGAAACTACCTGGAAATAGTGGGTACCAGAGGCTTAAACAGAAGGATTGAAATAATAAAGATCAGAGCAGAAATAAATGAAATAGAGGCCAGGAATACAACTGAAAAGGTCAACAAAACTGAGAGTTGGTTTTTGAAAAGGTAAACAAAATTGACAAACCTTTAGCTGGACTAACCAAGAGAAAAAAAAGTCAAAATAAATGAAGGAGGAGACATCACAACTGATACCATAGAAATAATAAGATCATAAAAGACTACTGTGCATAAATACATGCCAACAAATTGAGTAAACTAGAAGAAATGGATAAATTCCTAAAACATACAACCTATCAGGACCACATGATGAAGGAACAGAAAATCTGAACAGCCCCATAATGAGTAAGGAGATTGAATCATTAAGTGAAAACCTCCCAACAAATAAAAGCCCAAGAGCTGATGGCTTCACTGTCAAATTCCCCCGAACATTTAAAGATGAATTACCACCAACGCTTCTCAAACTTCCAAAAAACTGAGGAGGAGAGAACACTTCCCAGGTTCATTTTATGAGGCCAGCATTACCCTTAACCAAAGCCAGATAAGGACATTATAAGAAAATAAAGTTATAGGCCAGTATCCTTGATGAACAGATGCAAAAATCCTCAACAAAATACTAGCAAACTGAATTGAATAGCACATTAAAAGGAGCATACACCATGATCAAGTGAGATTTTCCCCCTGAATGTAAAAATGGTTCAACATATGCAGATCATTAACTGAGCCTACACCAAATTAACAGAATGAAAGATAAAACCCATAAGATCATCTTAAAAGATGCAGAAAAGGCATTTGACAAGATGTAGCATCCTTTCACGATAAACCAAATAAGGTGTAGAAGTACTATGCCTCAACATAATAAAGGCTATGTGTGACAAGCCCACAGCTAACATCATACTTAATGGTGAAAAGCTGAAAGCTTTTCCTCTAAGATCAGGAAGCAGACATGGATGCCCACCCTTGCCTCTTCCATTAAATATAGTAAGTTGCTAGCCAGAGCAGTTAGGCCAAGGGAAAAAAAACAGAGGCAGCCAGGAGTGGTGGCTCATGCCTCTGATTCCCAGCACTTTGGGAGGCTGAGGTGGGAGGATCATTTGAGTTCAAGAGTTGGATACCAGCCTGGCCGACATGAAACCCTGTCTCTACTAAAAAATACAAAAATTAGCCGGGCATGGTGATGCATGCCTGTAATCCCAGCTT
Organism: Piliocolobus tephrosceles; assembly: GCF_002776525.5. NCBI lineage: Eukaryota > Metazoa > Chordata > Mammalia > Primates > Cercopithecidae > Piliocolobus > Piliocolobus tephrosceles. The sequence continues at coordinate 14,776,066 of NC_045438.1, forward strand.
ACTCAGGAGGCTGAGGCAGGAGAATCACTTGAGTCCAAGAGGTGGAAGTTGCAGTGAGCTGAGATTGCACCATTGCACTCCAGCCAGGGCAACAGAGCAAGACTGTCTCAAAAAAAAAAAAAGTAAAAGACACCTAAATCATAAAGGAAGGAGTAAAATTGTCTCTGTTTGCAATGGCATAATCTTGTATATAGAAAAACCCAAGACACCATCAGAAAATCTGTTAAATTAGTAAAGTTCTGGGATATAAAAATCAACATGCAAAAATCAGTGTTCTGTCTATACAGTAACAACAAACTATTCAAAAAAGAGATTAAGAGGTCAAGTATGGTGGTTCATGCCTGTAATCCCAGAACTTTGGGAGGCCGAAGCGGGCGGATCACCTGAGGTCAGGAGTTTGAGACCAGCCTGGCCAACATGGTGAAACTCCGTCTCTACAAAAAATACAAAAGGCCAGCTGGGTGTGGTGGCCCAGGCCTGTAATACCAGCTGCTTGGAAGGCTGAGGCAGGAGAATCACTTGAGCCTGGGAGACGGTGGATGCAGTGAGCCGAGATCGTGTCACTGCACTCCAGCCTGGGTGACAAGAGCGAAACTGCATCTCAAAACAAAACCAAAAAAATTGGCAATCTCATTTACAGTAGCATCAGAAAGAATAATATAATTAGAAATAGGCCGGGTAGCTCATGCCTATAATTGCAGCACTTTGGGAGGCCAAGGTGGGCAGATCATGAGGTCAGGAGATCAAGACCATCCTGGCTAACACGGTGAAACTCCGTCTCTACTGAAAATACGAAAAATTAGCCAGGTATGGTGGTGGGTGCCTGTAGTCCCAGCTACTCTGGAGGCTGAGGCAGGAGAATGGCGTGAACCAGGGAGGCGGAGCTTGCAGTGAGCTGAGATTGCGCCACTGCACTCCAGTGTGGGCCACAGAGTGAGACTCTGTCTCAAAAAAAAAAAAAGAATAATATAATTAGAAATAATACCAAGGAGGTAAAAGATGTCTGCTTGCTGAAAACTATAACACTAATCAAATAAATTAAAGATGCAAATAAATGGGAAAGTATTCCATGTTCATGGATTGGAAGATTATTGTTAAAATTTCCATACTTCCCAAAGCAATCTATAGATTCAATACAATTCCTGTCAAAATTCCAATGGCATTTTTCATAGAAATAGGAAAAAACAATCCTAAAATCCATGTGGAACCACAAAAAACACCTAATAAACACCAAAACAATCTTCAGAAAGAACAAAGCTGAGGCATTGCAGTTCCTGATTTCAAATTATATTCAAAATAATTTGCTTTTGGCATGGAAACAGACACATAGACCAGTGAAACAGAATAGAATCTCAGAAATAAATCTATGAATGAATAGTCAGCTAATCTTTGACAAGGGTACCAGGACTACACAATGGAGAAGGAATCGTCTCTTAAACAGTTGGTGCTGGGAAAACTGGATATTCACATTCCAAAGATGAAAGTGGACCCTTATCTTACACCATACATAAAAATTTAGTCAAAATGGATTAAAGACCTAAATGAATTCCCTGAAACTGTAAAACATGTAGGAAAAGAACACTGAAATATAAAGGTATTTGATACTGGTCTTGGTAATGATTTTTCTAGATATTACACCCATAAAACACAAGCAACAAAAGCAAAAATAAACAGGACTACATCAAATTAACATGCTTCTGCACAGCAAAGAAACAATCAACAAAATGAAAAGGCAGCCTACAGAATGGGAGGAAGTATCTGCAAACCTTATATCTGATAAGGGTTTAATATCCAAAAGATATCAGAATATTAACTCAGCCCAAAACAGCAAAACAAAAAAAAAAATCACATAACCCAATTTAAAAATAGACAAATAACTTGAATAGACATTTTTTCAAAAGAAAATATACAGATGTCCAAAAGGCTTATGAAAAGGTGCTTAACATGACACACACACATACGCGTGCGTGTGCCTGTGCATGTCTGAGCTCAGTAGCTGTGTGGGTGATGGATGTGTTAATCCGCTTGATTGTGGTAACCATTTCACAATGTATACCCATAGTAAATCATCACAAGTTAAACCTTGTTCATTATATCTCAGTAAAGCTGGAGGGAGGGATTCAGTCACTGAATTGTAAGTTGTATGCAGCACAGGAACTCATATGTTTAGAAATTTCTCATATCATAAGTCTGACTGGCTGTTCTCAGGATAAATCCCAAAGGACAGAGTCAGTAATAAAAACAAAACAGTTGTTATTTCCACTTTCTATTTCAGCATGGAAGTATGCAGTTTTAAATTTTTGTTTTGTTTTTACATAGCCTTGTAAGAAACCTTTTCTTACACAGCACTTGTACATAACATGTGCCAAGTGTGCCATGAACAAAAATGTTTATAAAGGCCCAGTATGTGAAAGGTTTTGCCAAATGTTTCCTTTAGTGTTAATTACATTTTATAAATTAGCTATTTCTCCAGGAGATATATTTGGCCACTTATTAATTTATGAGAATTAATATGAAGATAGCAAGGCATAAGATGCTCACTTTCCCTCAAAACACAAGACATTTTGATATATAGTCCCCAACTTACAGTGGTCTGCCTTAGGATTGTTTACAATGGTTCGAAAGTGATATGTTTTCAGTATGCTTCTCAATTTATGGTGGGGCCATCTCCAGATAAAACCATTGGAATTGAAAATATCATAAATTTAAAACTGCACTTTCAACTCAATGGTGGGTTTATTGGGACTTAACTCCATTGTAAGTCAAGGAGCATCTGTATTCATTCTGTATTTTTAATTAAAAACAGTTGTGCTGTTAATATATAGCCACAGCTCTTCTCTCATCTCACATACTTGTATAAGATAGGTCCACTAGTGTTGACTAGATTGGGTGTGGTCCTTTTTTTGTCTTCTGCTAAGTGAAAGACTTTGACAAATATACATATACGCTTCTGTGAATGTATTTGTTTCATACCCAGTGTGTTGCTTGTATGATATAATGGAAGATGTGTAAGGCATCTAACTAAAATCACCCTAGAAATTAGAACTAGACAGAATATTTAAAAACAGATTATCAATCTGTTGTGCAAAAAGCAATCCAAAAAAGTGCATTTTTAAAATGAAATCTTGGTCTTTCCCATCGCCCCCACATTTTAGGCAGAGATTACACTTTATGAGTTCTTAGAAGTGTTTCACTTGAGGTGCTTTTGGAAATCCATTTTTTATTATCTATTTTGATAATGTGTCGCAGGAGTTTATGAAATTTTAAAAAGGTTAATGGAAGGGTTTTCTATAATGCTTTACATTTTGTCATTGGGAAAAATCTATCATTTCCATTTAAAATGAAGTGTGAGCAGCAATGAATAACATTAGACATAATTGTTGGTAAACCTCTTCTTTGTAAATTAACATGCCACTTGGCAGAAATATAATTGGTGAGCCACAGAGAAGGTCTGTATTTAAGCAGTAGGGTTAATGAACATCTTTTTTTCCCCTTTTTCTTTCCCTTGTTTTGGCCTTGAAAGTTGCACTTAGCTCAGGCTGTTTGAAATGATTTTCTTTTAAAGTGTTGTGACATTGTTTTAATTGAATGAAGCTGCAGAACTGGCGTGATAAATCAACGCAGAATGAATTTTAATGCAAGGGAAATGATATTAACTTGGAAATTGGTTGCAGTAGACAAAGCAGCTGCTATGATTAGTTGTTTTTTTTTTTTCATTCTCTACTTACAACATTTTGAGAAGGATGACCTTGACAATTTCAGCTGTACTAGCGTCCTGATGGCATGCAACTTAACATCCTTGAGCTGTTTCTGGGGGCAGTAGTGATTGTTTCATTTTTAAGGTTAGTAAAATTTTGTGTCACAGATTTAATGCTGTGATTGTAACTGTTTTACAAACATTTTTAATTTAGTAAATAATTGTGAGGATTAAGTAGCTATGGTAGAAGCCCTTTTCTATGTGATCTTGATGTGGTACCAGCCAAGGAGGTTTAAGACATGAAAAGGGTGAGGTACGCCAAACAGGGCTCTGTATGTGATCACAGAGTGTAGGACAACTGGCTTCACAAAGGGTACGGGTCGAAACCAGTTACATATTAGTTATTTGTACTAAAGTATCTCTGTTCATAATGCATTTTTCCAGACATTTTTGGGCCATATGTGAAGTATATGATGTGTATCTAGTATGTGACAATTTGGAACAAGATCTGTATAGAGTACTACTATTATTGAAGAGTAGCTGGCAAGGTTACTTATTTAAAGAAATAGCTAAGGTAACAAATACAGTACAGGCATTTTCACAGACTTCTTGAGAGCAGAGTTTCTTTATTCTCAATCTTTCACATTTACTTCACTCCTTGCCACATAATAAGCTTTAAGTAAATGTTTTGTTGAATTGAATTTGAAAATGAAAGGCTGTTCTCTGTTTTACTGAAAAACAAAGTGGGTGAGTGATAGGATGTAAAGATTGTTATCTCTGTCCAGGTTGTTTGGAGGAGCGGAGAAGTGAAATTTGATGGAATCTGTGACTTACGTAAACTGGTTAAATGATGATGTTGTAGAAAAGTAGGAAGAGCTTATTGGAGGTGAACCTAAGACCAGGCATGTTGATAGATTTTTCTGTTACGTTTTTTTTTTCTTTTCTTCAGATCCTCATTTCAACACATTGTTACACCATACTACCTTATGTCAGTTCTAGACCTCTTTAGATTAAAAAGCAACTGCTCAGCCAGTAGACTTGTGTTTGTTAAGGACTGACAAGGTAATGCAGACCAGCTGAGCAATTCTAGTAAAAATAGGATAGACTAGGAAAAAAAAAAAAAACTGAACACATCAGAGACCCAGCAAGATTGTGAAGAATTACTAGTTCAGGGTCTTCAGGAGGTGAGATGATCAAGGATATAAGCCTGTTTTGGGGGATCTCTTTTTCAGCTGAGCATGTTTGCAGAATCTGGAGAGGGCAGATGAAAGGCTGAGCTTTGGGGGACAGCGTTTGGAGTCTATAATTTGTCTATGTGAATTTCTGTTGCCATGCCCAGCCTAGTCTTTGCTTGGGGGTAGGGACACTGATGGATATGTACTTTAGGAGTAAGAATGAACCAGGAGGTTGCAGGTCCTCACAGAGACAATATCTCAGCTCAAAATTGTCTATCTCAGTAAGTGAAATTGCATTGATCCTGGGTTGCTTGTAATAGTAGGTGCCTGGCAGAAGCTGGTATGTATCTTCCCTGGAGGAAGATATTATTGTCTTTGGCCTTATATTATTTTTATAAGCTATTTAGTAAGTGTATTGTCTGACACACACTAGAAAATAACTAAGCACACAAGGAGACAAGATGACATTAACAAAAATCTGAAGAAACAATCTGAAAAACAATAGAAACAAATCCACGGAGACTCTAGATTTTAGAATTTCAGACCCAGACTTTGTAAGATCTGTAAGTTTTCAGTGTGGAAGGAGACAGAAGAAAAGGAAGAGAAATGGAAGCTATAAGAGAAAAACTAAGCCAGAAAATTATTTACCTACTATTAACTCAACAGGTGGGTTTAACAGAAGATTGGAAGCATTTGAAGAGAGATTGGTAAACTGGAAGATAGCTCAGAAGAAAATTTGCAGCATGGAGATGCAGAGGGATGGAAAAAAGTAGAAGGGAGTGTGAAAAGTAAAAGGAATATAGTGAGAAAATTTAATATATGTAGTTGTGGTATTAGAAGAAGAGGAGACATGGAATGGGACAGAAGCAGAGTTTGAGGGAAGTGTGTTTCAGAACTATAAAACCAAAGAAAGAAAGGAAGAAAGTCACAGATTTGTGAAACTGTGGTTTTCTTTCTATCTATCATACTTACTGATAAACATAAAGGAAACCACACCTTGGCATATCATAATAAAACTACTGAAAAGTAATGATGAGGAAATCTTAAAGCAGCTAGAAGAGAGAAAAGATCACCTTCAAAGGAGCAATGGGAAGACTCGGTTCACTTCTGTTAATAACAGTGGAATGAATCCAGGAGACGGTGTATAAACCTTTAAGATGCCCTTCAAAAATAAGACATTTTCAGATAAGGAAAAATGGAGGGAGTTCATTACTAGAAGACGTTCACTAAAGGAAATGCCAAAGGTTGTTTTTCAGGCAGAAGAATGATGACTTTGAAAAGTTGAAGATGCATAAAGAAATAAAGAGTAACAAAAATGGTAAAATATGTTGATAAACCTAAATGCATATTTGTACAAAGTAAAAATAATGGCCTGTTGAGTTTAAAATATATAGAATTTGAAAAACAAAGGCATATAAACTGGATTGAGGATAAATATTATACTTTCTGAGGTCCTTGTATTTATATGGGAAAAGGGTAAAAGTACAAGTGCACATTAATGTTTGGTAAGTCAAGGAAGCATGTTGTGAATACTAGGGTGAACAAGCATATAACTTCCAAACTAATAGAAGAAAAGAACCAAGAAAATACATTCCTATGCAACCCTCTCTCTGCCCACATCCAGGAAAAAGAGGCAAGAAAGAAAAAGAAAAGAAGTAGAGTACATAGAAAACACTTAGTAAAAAGATTTAGTAAACCATGTAGTATAAGTGGGCTGTTCCTGTTAAGGTTCAGTGAAGAAGCAACTCATTTAGATGATTTTTACAGGAGTCCTGTTTAAAATAAGGATAACAAAAGTTTGAAAGTAATAGATAGGATCAAGAAAAGACACATAAGAAAAATTAACAAAAAATTCTGTATTAGTGTAAGCTTAATGGCAAAAGACATCTCTAGAGATAAAGAAGGCCACTTCATAATGACAGGAAGATACACACTTAACCCTTAAACAACATAGGAGTGAGGGGCGCTGACCCCCTTTGCAGTAAAAAATTCCACGTATAACTTTTAACTACCTCCAGACTTAACAACTGATAGTCTGCTGTCGACTGGAAGCCTTACTGATAAACAGTTGATCAACACATTTTGTACGTTACATATATTAACACTGTATTCTTACAGTAAAATAAGCCATAGAGAAAAGAAAATGTTTTTAAGAAATCGTAAGGAAGAAAAAATATATTTGTTATTCATTAAGCGGAAGTAGATCACCATGAAGGTCTTCATCATGGTGGTCTTTACATTGAGTAGGCTGAGGAAGAGGAGGAAGATTCAGGTTTGGTCTTACTGTCTCAAGGGTGGCAGAGGCAGAAGAAGTGGTGGAGGTGGGAGGGGTGTCATACATGATGTAATATTTATGGAAAAAAAATCTGTGTAAGTAGACCCACATAGTTCAGACCTCTTGTTTAAGGGTTGGTTGTAATAGCCTTTACACATATACAGCAAAATTAGAAGTAAAAGGCGAAACAGATAAAATTTAATCACACCAGACTTCGCATTCTTTTTAAGCACCTATGGAATATTTACAAAAATTGACCATGTACTATGCTGAAAAGCAAGTTTGAACAAATATTAAGGATGGCTATTACATGTAATATGTTTGCTGATTACACTGTAGAAAGCTAGAAGTCAAAAAATATAACTAGGAAATTATTATATGTTGAAATGAGAATAATATATTTAAATATTTAGTAGATGCCAGATTACCTTGACTTTGAATGAAAATGAAACTGCTCCCTATCTGAATTTGTGGGATACAACTAAAACCAGCTTAGAGGTATGTGTAAAGCTTTAGATGTTTATGTTAGAAAAGAAGGAATACAATAAGCAAAATATTCATTTCAAAAATTTGGAAAAAGAACAGCAGATTAAACGAAGGAAGTAGAAGGAAGGAAGGAATTAATGAAGAGTAGAAATCAATTAAAGATAAACACAGAATGAAATTATTCAGTATTTCAGCTAGCTATCTCTTTATTATAATAAATTACTCCAGAAACTTAAACCACTTGTTGAGCTCCTGAGTCCTTCTTTCAGTCAGCTGTAAGGTCAGCCAGGTGGTTCTCTTCTGAGAGTTGCCTGGTGCAGATATTGATGATGACTGAGTCACACTGTCTTTCATTCCCCAACAAGTTTTAGTCCAGGCTTGTTTACATGGGGGAAGGGGGCTCTAAGAGAGTAGAACCACTTAAGACTGACACTGAGGCATATCATTCTTACCACTACATTGTATTGGCTAAAGCAAGTCACAATGCTAGCCTAGATTCAGGAGGTGGGAGGAGGTGCAGATTCCCTTTGCAGATGGCATGGACACAATGAGGGGCAGAGAATTGTGGCCATTTTTGAAATCAGTCTCCCTCAGTCAACAAAAGCAGGTTCTTTTAAAACACTTTTGAAGACTGATCAAGGAAAAAGGAAGATAGAGGTAACCAGTCAAGAATAAAAAAATGGGGCATCATTTCCGATCTTAATAGGTATTAAAAATAATTAAATTAGATATCTACTTTAAATCAACAAATTTGAAAATTTAGACAAAATGGACACAACTTAAAAATTGATATACGAAGGAGCAGAAAATCTGAATCCATAATTTAAAACCTTCTATAGAGAAATCTCTAGGCTCAAGTAGCTTCACCAGTGAATTTTATTCATTATTTAAGGAAGAAATAATAGCCGTATACAAGCTTATCTGGAGAGTAGAAAAAGAAGGAATACATTCCAACATGTTTTGTGACCAGAATAACTTTGATACCAAAACCTGAGACACAAGAAAGAGAAATTACAGGCCAGTTCTATTTATGAATGGACATTGCTTTAAAAAAAAAAAAATCACCAAAATGCCAGGAAACAATTTGCTCGAGTTTGCTTTACATTGGTTTAACATTTGACAGTTAGTTGAAATCCACTGCAATAACAGAATTAAGGAGAAATATTGTTGTTTTAATAGATAGTGAAAAATGATAAATTTAGATATCCACTTGTAGTTGAAAACTCTTAGCAAACTAAGAAGTAGAAGGGAATTTTAATGTGATAAAGTGTATCTTCAGAAAGTTTAAGATTACTTTAAACTTTATGGTGAACTGTTGAAACCTTTAGTCTTGAAATTTAGAACAGGTCGAGGATGATACACTTTTATTTGGCTTTGAACTCAAGGTATGCTGACCAGTACTGTAAGGATAGCAAGAAAAAGAAATAAAAATATATGATAGGAAAGGAAAAGAAATAGATAACTGTCATTATGTGTGATGTAATTGTTTAGCATCCAAAAGAATCTACAAAAAATTTGTGAGAGTCAGTAATGAAGATTTCTTGATATCTTCACTGATATCTTCAATGATAGAAAACAAAAACCAATTATATGTTCATATACCAGAAACAGAAAATGAAAACTTAAAATTATGACATACAATAGCAGAAAAAGCCCTGTGAATTTCTAGGAATTAATCTAACAACAACAAAAGTAAAAACAAGTAAAGGCACAATAAAAAAACTCTACATTTTGGAGACTGGACATGGTGTCTCCAGCCTGTAATCCTACCTCTTTGGAAGGCTTAGGCACTGGGGTGGGGTTGGGGTGAGGATGGCTTGAATCCAGGGGTTTGAGATCAGCCTGGGCAACATAGCGAGACCCGAAGTCTACAAAAAAGTTAAAAAAAAAAAAAGCTAGGCATGGTGAGGCTGAGGTGGGAGGATTGCTTGAGGCCAAGAATTCAAGGCTACAGTGAGCTATGATTGTGCCACTTGCACTTCAGCCTAAACAAAAATAAACCTGACTGAGAGAGATGAGAGATAACCTAACCAAATGGAGAAATTGTACAATGTTTGTGGTTTTGAAGAGTCTATAATATAATATGATCTCAGTGGAAATTCTTGCAAGTATTATTTTAGAAATTGACCAACTTGTTCTAAAATGTGAAAATGTAAAGGGCCAGGAATAGCTAAGACACTCTTGAGGAATAGCAAGAGGGAAGAACTTGGTGTACCATATAATTTACCATAATTAATACAGTGTGATATTAAAGCAAAGATAAATAAGTGGAATAAACTAGAGAGCTCCAAAACAGACCTAAGTACTATCAGCTCTTTGTATCCTCAGGTTAACCAACCTAGGATCAAAATATTTAGGGGAAATACTTCAACTGGTTGCATTTGTACTGAAATATACGATTTTTTTCTTGTCATTATTTCCTAAGCAATGCAGCATAACAGTGATTTACATAGTATTTACATTGTATTAGGTATTTTGAGTAATCTGAAGATGATATAAATTATATTGGAGGTTGTGCACAGGTTATGTGCAAATATGACACCGTTTTATATAAGGCAGTTGAGCATCTGTGGATTTTGGTATTTGTATGGGGACCTGTAACCAATCCCCCCCACTCCGGATACCAAGGGACGATTGTGTAGATCAATATTTATGAGAGCAGTGACACCGTGGAGCAATTGGAAACGGGTAGTCTTTTTAATAACATTTGTATTCAGTAACATTCAGATATTTAATAACATTTGGATATTCATGTGAGAGAAAAAAAGAAAATTATCTCATGCACAGCCATCAATTCCTGGTACACTGTAGATGTAAATTCGAAAGACCTAACAATAAAGCTTCTAGAAGATAACACCAGAGGGTATCTTGGTGACCTTAGGTGGGGAGAAACTTCTTTTAAACAGGACACAAAACACTAACCATGAAGATACGGTTGAAAATTTGAACTACATTAAAATTAAAAACTTTTAGTCATCATAAGACACCATTAAAGAGGGAGAAGACAAGCCACAGATGGGAAAAATACCTGCCAGCTGTGTAACCCCAAAGTAGAAATCAATAAAGAAAAGATAACACATAAGAAAAGATAAAAGAAAAATACGGAAAACGTCAAATGTCCTTCAGAAAAATGCTTATCCAAATGACCAACAAATATGAAAAAATGCTTAGCTTCATTAGTAGTCAGAGGAATGCTAATTGAAACATTTAATACATACACTAGAATGGTTAACGTATAAAAACACTGATGATAAATATTGGAAAGGAAGTGGATCAAAAGAAATTTTTATACTATATGGAGGGATAAAATTATGTACAACCATTTTAGAAAATAATTTAACACTACATACTAAAATTCTTTTTTTTTTTTTTTTTAAATCATCTTTGTCCTGTAGTCTTTTTTTTCTCCAGGATCAGTCTCTTGTCCTGCTTCTTTATCTTGTCCTGTCTCTCTCATGATAGAGCCCTTCATGAACCTTTGGTGAACGTTGTTTAAGTGTGAAACAATGAAAATTTGAATTAGGAGCTTGTGTTCAGGAACAGAGCTGTCCACTGCCAACCTTAATTTGGGGTGACCACCTAAAGTGCTAGTCTTTGAGATGGAAGCCATATAATGGAACACAGAATTATTTTCATGGGTTATTTCCATTTTTCTAGAGAAAAAACTAAAGTCACAAGCCTGGCTTTTGGTGTTCTATGGGCAGTGATGGTCGCTTGTTCTGTGTATTAGTTCCACCTTTTCATTCTTGTTTTCTGCAAAACTCAAGTCTCTGAGCATCAAGTCTCTCTGGAGTTCTATAGGGCAAAATTTCCTATTGATCACACCTCCTTCTAGAAATGAGATTCCAAGCTTAATTAAGAGTAAAAGCGTGAGGTTTTAAGAAAAGGATTTGCATTAGACTTGGTAGGCTCTTGTCAACTATATGGCACACTTTTTAATGGACCTTGTGTATGTATTGTGTTGCTATACACACACATATCTGTACATGCCATCACTGTAGCTCTATCAGATAGTATTGTCCCCATTCTGTAATTGAGGCTTATTTGATGTGATTTTCAGATCCCCCCCCCCCCCTTTTTTCTTTTTTGGAGACAGTCCCGCTTTGTCACCTAGGCTGGAGTACAGTGGCATGATTTCAGCTCGCGGCAACCTCCACCTCCTGGGTTCAAGCGATTCTGATGCCTTGGCCACCCAAGTAGCTGGAATTACAGGCATGCACCACCAAACCCGGCTAATTTTTGTATTTTTGGTGGAGATGGGGTTTCACCATGTTGGCCAGGCTGGTCTTGAACGCCTGACCTAAAGTGATCCACCCGCCTCGGCCTCTCAAAGTGTTGGGATTACAGGCGTGAGCCGCTGTGTCAGGTCAGTTTTCAGATTCCTAATTACTATTTTCGTATTTGAGCTTGGATACCAGCTAGAATCTGTGTGCTTTCAGAGTTTAAGCACATTACTTTAGTGTATACTACTTGAGTTTATTTAAATTGAAGACCTGGGGAGGTTAAGTTGATGAGTTTCTAAATTGGAAGTCCTTTGTTAAAATGGATCACAGTGGGGGTTTGGGTTGGGTAAAGAGGTAAAATTATTATACACTGAAGCACTGGGCAAAGATAAGGGACTTTCTTTGAATATGAAGAGCTATTAGCAGATTTCAGAATCTAGGATCTTGAAGAGCTAAATTAACTGCTTATAGATCAGTCTGTGAGTCTCAACATAGGGTGAAAGAAGATGTATGAAAATCCCCTCGGAGACTTTCTTCGAATGATATAAGCATACTACCTACCACCTTTCATTTGAGAGTCACGTTTCTAAGGTATGGCAATGCAAAATAAGAGCCAGTGGAGTACAGAAGATACCAGAAGTACCCAGCTTCTAAAGCCCTGATGGCAGTGGGTTTTCTAGCATGTTACTTTTATGTAATGATATACTAACAGTTGGATAAATGCCAGAAAAAATAGGCGACCATATACATAAGAATCAGTACCTATTTGATTGAATAAATAAATGAAAACCACCGGTGGAATTTTGTGGAGCTGATAGCAAACTCTTATATTTTGCTCTTTTATGCAGATGACATGCAAATGAGGAAAATTTACTTTTCACGATTTAGCTCATTTTTCCTATTGGCCTTAAAGAAATAATTTGTATATATGAATACTAGGAATTTCTGTTGAGGGATGGTAATTTTTTATTTTTTTATTGTACAATTTTTTATTTATACAATTATTGATATCACTGTCCTATTTAGTGCTATTCAGAGTTGAGGTTTCTTATCAGTTAAAGGTAGAAAAGAATATGTACTCTTAAGACACATTTAGCATAGCCAACCCATAATTTTCGGTAACATATTTCTGAACAGTTGCTTTGGAGAAAGTATAATTTTTCTTAGGTAAATCAAAGAGGACTTTCCCCCAAGGATTTTGGTAGAAAGGGCAGTCCCTAACAATTTCTTCAACACTGTCATTACAAAGAGAAGTTGGACATTTTGTGGAAGGGACTTGCATTCTTGGCTGGCATCTAATATTTTGTCAAACTCTTTAATACTGTCTGTTTTAGGTTATATGTTGATGGACAGTTGTACCTGTTCTAGCTGTATACTGTTCCCATTTCATAGCTTTTGTTAATACTTGTGAAAATGTAATGCTAAATGATGAGCTATTGTAATTAAATCTGAGACTTAGCAAGAAATTCATAAGGGCTGTAGATTTTATTTCAACTTAGTATTAAAAAGACATTTAACTTGAGTAAGTAAATGTAGATATACTTTATATTTTAAGAGCTGTAAGTTCCAGCAAGTGAATAATATATTGTGACCCTTTTTGTTTTTTCAGTTTAATTTTGTTGGGAGAATCCTTGGACCTAGAGGACTTACAGCCAAACAACTTGAAGCAGAAACCGGATGTAAAATCATGGTCCGAGGCAAAGGCTCAATGAGGGATAAAAAAAAGGTAAGTCCTTGAAAATGGCCTGAGTCTTTATGTGAGTAACTTACTATACTTTTACATCTCAATAATAAAATTTCCAGATTTTTTTGTGCTTAAAACACTATATTCCAGGCCGGACACGGTGGCTCATGCCTGTAATCCCAGCACTTTGGGAGGCCGGGGCAGGCGGATCGTCTGAGGTCAGGAGTTTGAGACCAGCCTAGCCAACATGGTGAAACCCTGTCTTTACTAAAAAAATAGAAAAATTAGTTGAGTGTAGTGGCGGGTGCCTGTAATCTCAGCTACTCAGGAGGCTGAGGCAGGAGAATCGCTTGAACCCAGGAGGCAGAGGTTGCAGATCGTGCCACTGCACTCCAGCCTGGGCGATAGGAGTAAAACTCCGTCTCAAAAACGAACAAACAAACCCACTATGTTCCATGTCAGGAACTTTTAAAACTTTTTAAAGGTGTTGTCATGATTTTCCCTTGTTTTTCTTTTTTGTTTGTTTGTTATTTTTGAGACGGAGTCTCGCTCTGTCGCCCAGGCTGGAGTGCAGTGGTGCAGTCTAGGCTCACTGCAGCCTCCGCCTTCTGGGTTCAAGTGATTCTCCTGCCTCAGCCTCCTGAGTAGCTGGGATTACAGGCGCACGCCACCATGCCCAGCTAATTTTTATATTTTTAGTAGAGATGGAGTTTCACCATGTTGGTCAGTCTGGTCTCGAACTCATGACGTCGTGATCCACCCACCTCAGCCTCCCAAAGACCTGGGATTATAGGCATGAGCCACCACGCCTCGCAGTTTTCCCTTGTTCATTATCATTTTTTTACTTAGCAAATTAAAATATCAGTTCATCATGTTACCTTCCTTTGTTATTTACTTTTGGGAAGCTGCCATTTTGGAAATTAGTCAGACTGTAATGTGTGTAAAAGTATATAACTAAAAGTTTGAAAAATCTGAAATATTTCTTTTGATGAGATTTAAGTAAGAATGGTCAGATAACTTTGTACGTATGTCACATCACTGGGAGAGTTAGAAGACAGAACTCTATTGAAAGGAAGGCGGTCACTAGCCATGTGAGATACGTTGTGGGTTTCATCCACATTTTGTGTTGATTTTACATTTTAAAGTATTTTGTTTCTATTTCTGTGGGTTTTTTTCTCCTGCCATTTCTTCTTTTGCTGGTTTAACTAGTAAAGACCCAACTATCTAAATATTATTATTAGGAAGATTTTATTAACCTAGTTTGTTTTATCCAGCAATACTGCGAGGTAGGATAGTTTTGAATTTCTATTCTTGTAAAAATTGGTGGATTTAAAAAAGTAGATTTTGATAGCCAAAGATTAAAAGTGTTTTAGGAAGGTTTGGTCTGTCTGTCTTTCTGTCTGTCTGTCTCTCTTTTTCTTTCTTCCTTCCTTTCTTCCTTTATTTCCATTGACTTGAAAGGGCTATCTAGGAAGAGTACGTGGTTAGCTGTGTTCGACCATGTCCACTGAATCGCTTTGTGGAACTTACAGAATGAACACCAGACCCACAGGGTATCTGATAAACTTGTTTTCTGAGCCTTCCGCCTCATGTCTTTTAAGCCCTCACATAAGCTGACTGGGTCTCATTCATTTTTGCTCCTCATCAGTGATTTAGTAGCCAAGAAATTTGGGCAAAAAGTTCTCATTATATTGATTATTTAAAAATCTTATAATGTATTCTTTGTCAGCTGTGTTGAAAGATATTTTCATGGGAGTCTGTGAGTTCTTGAGTATTTTTAGATGTATTAAATTTTTTTATTAGAATCTTAAAAAAATTTGTGCGTATTTCGAATCAGTTGAGTGATAGATAATCTTTTCAAATGAATGTTGCCATAAAGTTTTGGTTCTCATGTTTCAATTTAGGATTATGTGTGCGTTAAGTAATACTAGTTTAATTGCCTATGGACAGTGAATGAAGTCTTGACAGCTGACAGATATATAAATCTGTACAAAAAGGTTAGTATATATTCATCAGTTAAGCTATTCTGTCAGCCAGTTAACGAAACCCCTTTTCCCCCTCTTCTGAGTTTCTGTGAATTCTGTGGTAATGGCCCTCCACTCACCTTGCTCATTCTTTCAAGCCCTCACAGACAATGAGCATTAGTGCTTGTAATTGTGTGATTATACTGTTGCATTCTTATAAGTGTTTATAATAAAAGTAAAGTCAGAATGGAGTGCTTGGCCATTTGGTAAAGAACATAAAAAGAGATGGAAGCAAAAAGAAGTGTTGATGTAAGTAATAAAGATAGCTCATTGAGATGTATTTCAGGAGTTCAAGAGAAAAAGCTGTTTGCTTTAAACTTTTCTACAGTTTTCCATATATATAGATGTGTGTGTATATATATATATGTATGTGTATATATAACGTGTGTATAGATATATGTATATCTATACACACTTAGAAAGCTAAAAAATCTTAATTTACTGATTGCCTGTTTTACTTTTAACAAAAAATGTTATGATGGGAATGTTGCGTGCTGGTCTAAATCCTTCCCTACACTGGTAAACTCAGTGAGAGCCTACCATGGCTGTTTTATGGAATATTAATTTCCTTGGTGTTTGGTGAGTACCTGGCACAGAGTGCAGGCCTTGAAAAAATATCTGTGAAAGGAGTGACTAGTTCAGGTAATAAATGAAAGGCTTAGGTGCACCTTCCCTCATGTTCCCCGAAAAGGTTTGGTAAATAAAGAGAATTGTAAGTGCTGTGTACTTCTAATGCTTTGGGGAAGATAGTACTATATTACTCTAAGCTGTTGGTTTTAAGCAAGTAAGTTAATATGCCACTTTAATTTTCATTTTCTTGGATTGTTATTTCAGCATTATCGATGGGCTCAACAGCATTGATTTAGTGCATAAATACCCAGTGGAATGGTACTGGTTAAGATCACAGAACCAGGGCTTGAAAACTATTGCGAACTTCTTGTCTGTTTTGGCTAAGTTTTATTATTCCTATTTTGTAAATGAAGAGACCAAAGCTTCGGGGAAGTTGAGTAATTTGCCAAAGGTCACACGCCAAAATGTGGCAGTCAAATTTGAAACTAGGCTGGGTGCAGTGGCTCACACCTGTAATCTCAGCACTTTGGGAGGCTGAGGCAGGAGGATCCCAGGAGTTGAAGACCAACCTGGGCAACATAGTGAGACCCTCATCTCTACAATAAAACTTAAAAAGAAATTAGCCAGGTGTGGTGGTGTGCACCTGTAGTCCCGGCTGCTAGGTAGGCTGAGGTGGGGGGATGCTTGAGCCTAGGAGTTGAATCAACAGTGAGCTGTGATTATGTGCCAGTGCACTCCAGCTTGGGCTACAGAACGAGACTCTGTCTTGGGAGGAAAAAAACAAAGAAACTGAAGTCTGAGTTCCATGTTGTTGTACATTATTTTCTAATTATAAACCATTTCTAAGAGTGATAACTTCAGACATATTAGAACAACTTGAATATCAAGTATTATAAACTTTGACTACCATTTCATACACACCACTCAGTATACTTCTGACACCAGATGCTGTGAGGGTTTCTCCCCACAAACCAAACAAATCTCCAGGAAACACCATCTGGATGTCCTCTAGTTCAATTCAAAACTAGGAATGATGTCACATACCACAGGTTGAGGGCTTAGTCCCATAAGACTGTCTCCGCTTCAGATGCCAGTTGCAAGCCCCAGTGATGACTTGTGCTTTTGACTGACCAGCTGTAAATGTGTTTTTTTGCAAGTCCCTCCTCAGGTTCAATTAATTTGCTAGAGTAGTTCACCGAACTCAGGGAAACACTTTACTTACTTATTATAAAGGATATTACAAAGGATACCGATGAACAGCAGATGGAAAAGATGAATAGGGCAAGACATGTGGAAAGGGGCTCAGAGCTTCCATCCCTTCTCCAGTGTGCCACCTTCCAGGTTCCTCCATGTGTTCAGCTATTTGGAATCTCTCCAAACCCTGTCCTTCTGTTTTTTTTTTTTTATGAAGGTTTCATTATGTAGGCATGACTGATGTTCATCATTGACCATTGGTGATTGACTCAACATTCAGCCTTTCTCCATTCCTTAGAGGTTGGGAAATGAGGCTGAAAGTCTCAGCCCTCTATTTTACTTGGTTGGGATTTCTCTGGCAATCAGCCTTGACCTTGAGACTATCCAGGACCCCCACCCATTTGTTACCTCATTATACAAAAAGACACAAACAGGTTCCAGACCACCACAATAAGGGAATATTGCAATAAAGCTAGTCACACATTTTTTTAGTTTCCTAGTGCATATGCAAGTTATGTTTATACCTTACTATCGTCTATTAAGTGTGTAACAGCATTATGCCTAAAAAGTATACATATACCTTAGTTTAAAAATACTTTGTTGCTAAAAAATGCTAATGATCGTCTGAGCCTTCAGGGAGTGTTCATCTTTTGCTGGTGGAAGGCCTTGCCTGGATGTTGATGGCTGCTGACTGATCAGGGTGGTGGTTCCCAATGGTTGGGGTGAGTGTGACGATTGCTTAAAATAAGAACAGTGAAGTTTGCCTCATGGATTTACTCGTCCTTTCCCAAAAGATGTCTCTGTAGCATGCAGTGCTCTTTGATAGCATTTTACCCACAGAACTTTTGCTGTTGCTTTATAAACTAAGTTTATGTAATATTCTAAATTTTTTTATTGTCTTCAACAGTGTTCACAGTATCTTCACCATAAATACGTTTCATCTCAAGAAATCACTTCCTCTGCTCATCCATAAGAAGCAACTCCTGATCAAGTTTGATCAGGCCATTGCAGCAATTCAGTCACATCTTCAGGCTCCACTTCCAATTCTAGTTCTCTTGCTCTTTCCACCACATCTGCAGTTTCTTCCCCCATCATACTCCTGAACCCCTCAGAGTCTTCTTTGAGGGTTGGAGTCAACTTTTTCCAGACTCCTGCTAAATGTTGATATTTTGGCCTCTCTCCATGAATCATGAATGTTCTCAGTGGCATTGAGAATGGTAATCCAGAAGGTTTTCAGTATACTTTGCCCAGATTTATCAGAGGAATCACTATCTGTGGCAGCTGTAGGCCTATGAAAGACAGTTTTTAAATAATAAGGCTTGAAATTCTAAATTACCCCTGATCCATGGGCTACAGAATGAATGCTGTGTTAGCAGGCATGAAACAACATCCATCTCTTTGTACGTCTCTACCGGAGATTTTGGGTTACCAGGTGCATTGACAATGAGCAGTGATATTTGGAAAGGAATGTCTTTTTCTGAGCAATATGTCTCAACAGTAGGCTTAAAATATTCAGTAAACCTTTCTCTGCTGACATCCAGGCTTTGTTGTTCCGATTATGGAGCACAGGCAGGGTACATTAGCTTTTTTTTCCCCCCCAAAGACAGAGTCTTGCTGTACTGCCCAGACTGGTGTGCAGTGGTGCGATCTCAGGTCACTGCAACCTCGGCCTTCTGGATTCAAGTGATTGTGCCTCAGCCTGCTGAGTAGGTGGGGTTACAAGCATGCATTACCACACCCAGCTAATTTTTTTGTATTTTTAGTAGAGATGAGGTTTCACCGTGTTGGCCAGGCTAGTCTCGAACTCCTGGCCTCAAGTGATCTGCCCACCTTGGCCTTCCAAAATGCTGGGATTACAGGTGTGAGCCACTGCACCTGTCCCGTTTAGCATAATTTTTAAGTGCCGTAATATTTTTGGAATGGTAAATCAGCATTGACTTCAACATAAAGTCACCAGTTGCATTAGTCCCTAACAAGAGAATCAGGCTGTCTTTGGAAGGTTTGAAGCCAGGCATTGACTTTCTCGCTAGCTATGAAAATTTTAGATGTCATCTTCTTCCAGTAGTAGTCCAGACATACACACTACTTATCACTTAAGTTCACTGTCTTATATGGGCATGGTTGGTGTACCCCAGAACAATTATAGTAGTAATTTCAAAGATTACTGTCTACGGGTCACCATGTCAGACATAATAATAATAGTAATGTAAAAGTTTGAAATATTGTGAGAATTACCAAAATGCTGCTTGGAGATACGAATTGAGCACATGCTGTTGGAAAAATGGTGCCACAAGATTTGTTTGATGCAGAGTTGCCATAAGCCCTCAATTTGTAAAACTGCAGTGTATGTGAAGTACAATAAAAGGAGGTATGCCTGTATTACTTGGGAGATTCAAGGGTTTTAGGAGATTTGTGCCAGGAAACAAAGACCAAATACATTTATTTTATCAAAAATCACAATATCATACTATCATTCCTTTGATGTTTCAGGAATTCTTTCTAGAGGTTTTAATCCTATGTTCTTAATGGAAATCTATATACTTGAGCAGATTACAAATGCTAGAGGAGTAATTTTAGATGAGACTGGGTGCATTCAGGGTGGTATGGCAGACTAGAGGAGTAATTTTAGGAAAAGAAAGTAATTATGGTGTTTCACTTGAGGTTGCAGAGGCCGTATCCAGGGCTATGAAAGAAATGTATTCATGCTGGGAGGCGTGGTCCGCCTTTAGAAACAGGTGGGAGTCAGCTGGTTCTAATGTAGCAAATGAAAATATGTAAGCCATTAAAACAGAACAGTGTTTTGCACATAATTAGGTACTTGGCAAATTGTTGTGGAGTGACAAGTAGTACATTGAAGTTCACCCTTCGGGAATACATATGCATTGTCATTGTAGGGGATGCCATTTATGGATTTGTCTTATCAGTCTGCAATTTGTCAGCTATTCTGAGATCTCCCTTCTCATAAACAAGAGGAGACTAACTAGCAATGCTTGTGGGTTCCTCCTTCTCACCTCCTTTTTCTCTCCTCCCTTCTCTCCCAATGTGTTGATCGGTGAAATGTATGCAGTTTATCAAAAGCCACGTCAGTCAGATGTTGCATCATCTGGAAATGTGCAAAGACTCAGCAATTCCAGTTCAAATTCTTTGCTCAAAATGAAGGGATGTGCTCTCTTCTTCTAGCCATTCTAGGGCTGCTGATGCAGTGGCTAGAGCAGGGGTGTCCAGTCTTCTAGCTTCTCTGGACCACATTGGAAGATGACAAATTGTCATGGGCCACACATAAAATACACTAACAATAGCTGATGAGCTGAAAAAAACAAACAAAAAACAAAACAAATCATAATGTTTTAAGAAAGTTTACGAATTTGTGTGGGGCCACATTCAAAGCCTTCCTGGGCCACATGTGGCCCATGGACTGGGGGTTGGACAAGCTTGGGCTGGATGATATCAGCCACTTTTACTATCTGTGCTGCATCATGTTCAGACCATGGGACAACCTTGGAAAAGAGTCACACTCTTCTAACAGAAATGGAGCCTTAAAGAAGTGAAGTAAGCCACCCGGTTCCTCATTTCTACCTAAAGAGTACACAAAATAGAAACTTCTGTCTCTCACTAGATATTCAAATTCAGTTGTGTAAATCATTCTTATCAGAATGTGGGCTTTGAAATCAATTGGTAATAGTTTTTAACTTAATACCTGTTTCCCAAATACTCTGGCCATAGTCTCTCTTTTTTTAAAGATGTCTCTATAACTTCTTGAAGAACTACAGTGTTTTGTGGAACATGACTTACGAAATGTTATTAGAGTCATATTGTATAGTTGCAGACATAGGTGGAATTTTTGAATTTTGTTTTACAAAACTTATTTAGGTAGAGCATTTAATAACTTTTTTTACATGATACTTTTCATATACATTACAAATTGTTAAATATCTCTTAATAGCAGAGATTTCTTAGCCCTATTTGTTGTGCTTAAAATATATTTTAATTGGTCAATATGTTATATTTTTAGAAAAGTGAGAAAGTAGGCCAGGCACGGTCGCTCATACCTGTAATCCCAGCACTTTGGGAGGCCAAGGCAGACAGATCACCTGAGGTTGAGAGTTCGAGACCAACCTGACCAACATGTAGAAACCCCGTCTCTCCTAAAAATACAAAATTAGCCAGGCATGCTGGCGCATGCCTGTAATCCCACCTACTCTGGAGGCTGAGGCAGGAGAATCGCTTGAACCCAGGGGGTGGAGGTTGGGGTGAGCCGAGATTACGCCATTGCACTCCAGCCTAGGCAAGGAGAGCGAAACTCCATCTCAAAAAAAAAAAAGAAAGAAAAGTGAGAAAGTCCCAGAGGGTCTCAAGAAAAATAAAGGCTCCTGACATTCCATTAGTTTAGACACTATACTTGTTTATAGTTTGGTATGTCTTGTAGATTGTTCTTCATGCAGTTATACATATGTACACATGTGGTATATTAAGTGGATCATATTATATTTGCTGCTTTATAATCAGCATTTTTTCCTGCAACTCTATGTCCTGTCCTGTGTCAATTCACCAAATAGTAGAGCTTTATGCCTAAAACTTTGTGCTAGGTAATAGGAACGTGCACTTAAAGGACATTTCAGGGCAGCCTTCATAGTGATATGCAAAAATAAATTTCCTTGAATTTTTGGGTGGGGAAACTTACAAGTTTTTTTTATGAAATATGTTACTGCTGTGTCAATACTTTGAAAGAGATAAATTAATTCAGTCTTGTGATTGACACACCAGAGTGGCTTTGGCAGTTGGGAGCATAACATCAAGCACAAGTAGAGAAGTAGAGCTCCAAGCAGCCTGGTTTATCGATCTTGCGGAATGCTTAGCTCTCTGACAAGCTCTAGCGTGGGTATGGTTTTTTGTTTTGTTTTTGTTTTTTAACTTTTCATT
This sequence comes from Piliocolobus tephrosceles, assembly GCF_002776525.5. Classification (NCBI taxonomy): domain Eukaryota; kingdom Metazoa; phylum Chordata; class Mammalia; order Primates; family Cercopithecidae; genus Piliocolobus; species Piliocolobus tephrosceles. Next base: position 14,798,314 of record NC_045438.1, read on the forward strand.
ATGCACAATTTTAAGCAATGGAAAGACAAGTAGAGTAGTGAACTCTCATTTACCCATCACCCAGGGTCAGCATTGCCTCTCTCTTTTGAAGAGGGAACTCTCTCATTCCCCATTGCCTTTCTCCACCTTTTGCCTCACAGATTATTTTGGAAGCAAATTCAGACATATAATTTCAACTGTAAATGTTTTATTAGCTATCTCTGAAATAGAAGAACTCTAATGATAATGTGTTTGTGTTTTAATCTCTAGAAAATTCTTTATCATCAAATATGTAGTCAGTGTTAATAGCTTCCCTGGTGTCTCATAAATATGCTTTTAAAATGATTTGGTTTAATGAGCATACAAATGAGGGTCATCTACATTGTAATTGATAGATCTCTTAAGCCACCTTCCAAACGGCCATTTCTCCCTCTTGGCCTCACTGGGTGATTTGTCTTGAATTCCCGTGGATTTTGCTGGTGGCATTTTCATGGTGTTTAACATTTATCTCTGTTCCCTATATTTCTTGTAAATTGGTAGTGACAAAGGTTTAATTAGATTCAGCTCTCTCACCTTCTCTTCCTCATTTCTATTCTTTTTTGAAGGAATATTTCATAGCTAGTGTTGTGATAGTAGTACATAAAGTCTAATTTCCTCTCTGTGATTTTAGCAATCATTGTTGATTGTTTTCTAGGTCCTTTTTTTTTTTTTCAGTGGGAGTTGCAGAATAGCCATATTCTATTTCTTCATTCATATTAGCTAGATACAGTTTTTATCAGAAAAGTAGAATAAATGCTTAATTATTTGCTAGTTTTTAAATAGTGAATTGGTTCCCAGGAATCCTACAGACCGAAAGAATAACTGTTTTTCTTCCCCCACTTTGGGTATCACTACGAATGCATTTTAACAGTTGTATATGTTTCAGTTCATTGAAGTTATTATTTTTCACTGGCGCTCAAGTTGTTTGGCCATTGGAGGGACTTCTTTGCATTGACTTCTAAATCTTTTCAATATAAACCTAGTAGATGGGAATAGTAACTGTGCTTTCTAGTGTAGTATGATACGATACTCTGCACTCTTCTTGTAAGAATTCTTCCTCAGACTTGGCATCAGCCAATTTTTTAGGGAAGCTTTGTTAACAACAAACACTGACTGAAAACAAAACAAAACAAAAACAGAAATAGTGCAGAGATTATAATCTGGGCTCTAGTGATGCTCATTATTGTAGACTTTTCAGAGCTGTGAAATACACACGAATATTTTCACAAATTCATTCTCATTAAATTTAGGACTATAATGTTTTTATTTAATCTTCTATCTGTATCTTCTTACTGAAAATTCTGGTTCCTAATGACACAAAATAATGGTTCATTTGCTTTATTTCAAAAAAGGAATACAAAACAGTCTCAGTATAACTATAAACACTACTACCAATTATATAGTTGGTGACAACAGTTTTACACTGAGCTCTTACTATTTTGAGGGTATATCCACTAGATACAAGTTACCATCTTTTAAAGTACTTGGAATAATTTTTATATGTAACAGTTATGCTAGTATACAGATCCATGGTTAGGTTCATTTGTTGCACTTGATTTTCTAGTTGTGGAAATTGCATAAAATATTTTTCTGTTTTCTACTTTAAAATATTTACATGGCTCCAAAGCAAAATATACAAAGCGGAGAATTTTTATAAAGTATGACTTTTATCTCTGGCCCATTTGTTTACCTAGTCCTCCCTTTCTGTTTGGGTAGATTTTTTATTTTTAGTTTTTGGTTTATCCTTCCAATTCTTTTCTTTTCTTTTCTTTTCTTTTCTTTCTTTCTTTCTTTCTTTCTTTCTTTCTTTCTTTCTTTCTTT
>NC_045438.1:14800163-14915040 GCF_002776525.5 Piliocolobus tephrosceles
TTTCTTTCTTTCTTTCTTTCTTTCTTTCTTTCTTTCTTTCTTTCTTTCTTTCTTTTTAAACATAAGCAGTTATGTAACAGTTTTTTCTGTGTGTATGTGTGTGTGTAATTTCTCCTTTCATAGATTATTATACTCTCAGCACTTTTTCATACCTTTATTATTTGTTTCACTTAACAGTATATTGTGATCATTTAATGGGAGTATATAAAGAACAGCCTTTATTCCTTTTTTTGCCGTTACAAATAGGAATAGTGCTGTGTTGACAAGTGTTTCTTGAAGTTGCTAGTTTATGTTTGGGATAGAATTGTAGAAGTAGGATTGTGGTGTGTGATTTAGTTAGTGCTAAATTCCACTGTCTTGGGGTGGTGGTTTGCATTACCATCAGCAGTATATGAGAGTAGCAGTTTCCCCACAGCTTCACAAAACTTTGCTCTGTTTTGCAATAGATTGAGCATCTGTTAAAGGCACTTTCAAAGAAGTTATGCTGTGTGTGTGTGTGTGTGTGTGTGTGTGTGTGTGTGTGTGTGTAAAAAAGTCATTACTGTTATGAACACTGTTACCATCTTCAGTTTCCCAACTATTGTTTGTAGTGTTTTTTTAAAATTTTCTGACTGAAGCAGTTTATAAATAATGGTTAGACTTACTTGAAATGGTACCATTACAGCATGTCTTAAGGCACATTGTAATTGTAATAACTTCTGGCTGGGCTTAATAAACTACTTACTATTTAAATGTTTTTAAGTGGAAATATGCTTTGATTTTCCATAAGCTTACAAGCTTTTCTCAGCTGGGGTTCCTCATCTGAACCATAGAACGTAGGAATTATTTCATTTTATTAAGGATGATTCATCAAGAGAGCCATTATTGTTATTGTTACACAGGAGATAAGTTAACTACATATAATTTATGTCTTGGGCTGGGCATTGAAATTTGATTCTCATGTGGAATTCTTAGTTGAGAAAGGTATCCCCTGTGAGAAATGGTTTTTTCTTGCATTTTATATTACTACCTCACCATCAAACCATATATATATATCCCCCTCTTCCTTCAGTCTCCTTATTGGTACCATTTGATGAGATGAATTAGGGAGTAGGAACTGTTACAGATTCTTTGTTAAAGGGTTAATCTTACAAATTGCCTATTTACCAACTCTCATGAATCCAATTGAATAGTAGAATTAGCTATGAAAACAGATGAGTTGCTTTAGAGAAGTGGCAATGAAATGTGTACTCTTATTTAACGTGGTCTAGAGGGAACCTTATTTAGTCACCGAGTCTAAACCATTTTTGTGATACTTAATTCAGTGATATTTCAGTAAGTAGTACTACAAATGAGTGTTAGTCAGTGTTCATTACCTTCTGCCATAGTTAATTTAACACAATCTGAGGCAGCAGTTATTTTTTTGAATGCCTATGATTTTTTGCCCTCAAGGAACTTTCACCCCTGGGAGACTGATATATTGACAGTGAACTAATACAACGGAGATGATATATACATCGTGCCACAGGAAGTCAAGAAGTAATGTGTTCTTTGAAGGTTGAAGGTTTTTTAAGGAAGCTAGAGAAGATTGACTGAAGTAGGAGTTTACCAGTCAAATAAGTAAAATGGTATTCTAGACATCAGAAATAGAATCAACCAGGGTATGTTGCTATGTGGATGCTCGGTGTGTCTCAGTGAAAGATATAGGGCACAGTGGAGTGTTGGTATTGGAGATAAGGCTGAAGTCTGAGGATAAAGGACCTTGAACCTAATATCCAAATTGATTTCATTTTGAAAGCAGTGCACTGACACTCTTTTCTTTTAAAGGTGAGAAGTTATATGACATATTAATTGTTTTGGAAAGGTAACTCGACAGTAGTGGAAGAGATGGACAGAAGTGGGAAGTGACTAAAGGCAGAAGACAAATGATCAAGTCTTAGACAACTCTGCCTTAGAAAATTCTTGTGTTAGGATAAAGTCTTTGAAACTTCAATCCTCTGTTCTTAATCTACTTTGAATTCAAAACAAATATAATCTCTTAAACTTAAGAGACTTTGACATATTTAATGACAGTGCTTGTCTTACAGGTGTTCTGCCCTAGCTAAAAGTTTATTGCCTAGTAGCCTTAGTTCTCTTTTTTGTTAAGATGTCATGTGATATATGGTGTTTGAATTCAACTTCAAAAGTGGTAGATTGGTTTGTTTTTAAAGAGAAAAGAAGACCTGCCATTCTTTCAGTGCTTTTCAAACTGTCTGTGGTAAGAGACCCACTAAAAAAATTCTATCTATTACATCTTTTGGTGAAATATAATAAAATGAGTTATCAGAGAAGTCAGATTTTAAGAAGACATATTTTTAACCTCATTTAAAACTTTCTTTTATCAAGAGACATAAAATTATCCTGTCAGAATGCTCAAAGAGTTTCTGAACAGGCTTGTTTTCTGTACTTGTCAGCTGCACTTCTGGCGGCACTGGTTTGAATGCCAGCTGTGACGTGGTATGTTTGTTTCAAGATTGTAAACTAGCTTCCTGGTGCCCCTCCTCCTCTACTTTTGTTCTTCTCACCCCTTCATTTTTTTTATTTTTTTTTATTTTTTTGCTCTGTGTTTATAAAATAAAATTCATTTTAGATTATTGACTAGATTGTTTTTAAATTTGATTTCTGGTTACATGTTCATTAAGGACTCAAATGACTTAGCTTTGTTTTAAGATAGAAGAGTACAAAACAGTGCAATAAAAATGAAATGTTTATTTCTGATTGGATAATATCTCAATACATTTATAGAGTGGAGTCACTGCTTTTTGCTCATGGTTAAGAAAGATTGGGAAGACTTGAAATAAAAAATTTAATTTATTTGAAAATACATTTATTAAAATTTGTGAGACACCTTTTGAGAGGTAAAAAGATGGACCCAATGAGAATAAACCTTTGTTTTTTTTTTAGTAAAGTAATACTTTAACCTGTAAAACTTCATCTTAATTCCTCAGCCATAGATATAACTCCAGGATGAGTTAATTGTCCATGTCTAATGAAATGAGACGTGAGTTGCAGTGAAAAGGGAGAGTCCATTTTATCACTAGATGCTCTTAATGAGCCTTTTAAAATTAAGTCTTGATTGGATTGCAGTCAATTTAGTTAAGGAATATTTGAGCATCTTGTAGTTGTGTCTTATGTAACAAATTTTCTTTTTAGAGGATTCAGCTCTCTGTTGACAGAACGAGTAGTGGAATGTTGTTGATGTGTATTTATGCTGCAGCAATTGATTTTTTCAAAACGCTTTGACAGACCTTAGTTGGAAATGCTTTTCCAGTCATATTAACAACAAATTATTGGGCAGTTTCATAAGCCTAGGGAGCCATCCTATTCTATCCCACTAGTTTTAGTTTTCTGTTTATTTCTTCAGTTATGAGAGACCACTATTAAATTATTTTGTTGTTCTTTAGATTTTAAAACATATAATTGTTAACTCTTGATTTTAAAGACATAATTTTTAGTTTGGTGTTTTTAAATCACAGGTTGTTATAGGACACAGTTTGTGGGGCTGTGTTTAATGTTTAACAATTAAATTGTGAATCTCAGACTATTGAAATTACTCTTCATTTTGTGAATTGTTATATGTTTAATTATTTTAAAAAACAATAATAGAAATTGTAGCAGATAGTGAAGAATGTTTTTTTAAAGGTCTGCTTTTTAAGATTTTTGGTGAATTAAAATAACTATAAGGTAGTCTAAATGTAGAGGACTAGTCACTTCAAATAGAAAAAAATTTTCTTAAAAAATCTAACATGAAGAAAATTTTGAGTGGTTTTATCTTTGTAACTAATAAGATTGATATTTGAATAATAATTTATGTTATCTAAGTGAGATTATTGAATAATAAGAAATGAGTAAACGGATGTCTATATGGATGCTTCAGAATGTGTAATATGATCAAGTGTTACAATAGCACATTGTTTAGAACGTTTTCAGATTTAAGCCAAGTACTTTAAAAGGAGTCAAAAGAAGTGAAAGCAAATACCAAAGCTCATCTTTTATAACATAAAAATGAATTGTTCTTAATTATGAAAGCCTTTCATGTTTAACGTAAAAAAAAATCAGATAATTCTGGTATTTTAAAAATGTAATCTTCCCCATTTAGCATTGTTACTTATGTGTTAATACATATTTCGACACCCTGTGTATTTGTGACCTGATATATTTTGTTTATGTATCTTACTTACTAAAAACTTATCTACAATACCTTTTTTTTGTTTTTTTGAGATGGAGTTTTGCTCTTGTCTCTCAGGCTGGAGTGCAATGGTGCAATCTCAGCCCACTGCAGCCTTCGCCTCCTGGGTTCAAGCGAGTCTCCTGCCTCAGCCTCCTGAGTAGCTGGGATTACAGGCGCCTGCTACTACTCCCAGCTAATTTTTTGCATTTGTAATAGAGATGGGGTTTTAACGTTGGTCAGGCTGTTCTTGAACTCCTGACCTCAGGTGATCCACCTGCCTCAGCCTCCCAAAGTGCTGGGATTACAGGCGTGAGCCACAGCGCCCGGCCTACAATACTTTTTAATGGTTATAAGTAGCATTTAATTGTACATATATGTATTGAGGTATATTGTTTATTGAAGTTTTAAAATAATTGTTTTTACTATGAAAATGCTGTGGAGAATATCTGTACATTATCATTAAGATAAATGTGACTGGGCACCATCATCATGGCTCATGCTTGTAATTCCAGTACTGTAGGTGGGATTCCACCACTGAGGTGGGAGGATCATTTGAGCTTAGGAGTTCGAGACCACCCTGGACCCTTCTCTAACTTAAAAGTATGACAAAAAAAGATAAATGTGTAGAATTGGTTGGTTGAAAATGCGTTTCAAAATTGCCTTTCAACTTCACTGTTTGAAATTTTACAATTTCAACTCCCTCAGAAAATGAAAATGCTTATGTAATGAATCTTCTTAAAAAATCACTTTTTTTAGAGGGACAGAAATATAGACAAAAATAGAAACATACCTCTGGTTAACAAAGTTAAAGCTTATCTATTTGGATATATTAATGTTCACTTTTTTATTGCCTGATGTTGCTGCCATCTTTAAACCCACACTTTGTATTTCCTTTTAATCTGCATTTTGAAAAAATAAAAAATTATACATATGTACAGAATAATTACAAGGCTAACAAAGTGAATTCATGTATACCCTCAACCTAGATTTGCCATATACCTTGGCCCTCCATACTGCAGGCCCCGCATCCTCCAATTCAGCCAAGCACAGATCAAAACTATTCTAGGAGGGGAATAATAAAAAATAATGCAACAATAGAAAATAATACAAATAAAAAATATGGTACAACGATTTACATAGTCTTTACATTGTATTCAGTGTTACAAGTAATCTAGTGATTATTTAAAGTATATGGAGGGTGCGCCTGAGTTCTGTGCAAATACTGCACCTTCCTGTATCAGTGACTTGAGCACTGGTAGGGAGGCGGTCCTGGAACCAATCTTGCAGGGATACTAAGGGACAACTGTATTAATGTTTTGTTCATTTGTGTGTACACACAGTGTTGATTTTGTATTTGGAAGTTCACCTACTTGCTGAAACTTATCTGTAACCCTCAAATCATTACTGGTGACACTTTCACGGTCATTCATGGACATGTACACAGTGGCAATAAAAATCTGAGTCATCCACATGCTCTTGTGTGATGTTGAGATAGAGCAAGATGACACATTACCACCTTTTTACTTGACTTCATATACTATTAAAAAAAAGTTCTTTTCATGGTCTGCTTAGTGTCACCTTTTTTTTTTTTTTGTGGGGCATTTTTCGACTTTTTATTATGATTTTGCTGTTTAAAATGTCCCTCAAGCATAGTGCTGAGGTGCTGTCTAGGATTTAGGATTCCTAACAGCAAGAAGACTGCGTGTGTTGTGCCTTATGGAGAAAATACTTGTGTTAGAGAAGCTTAGCTCAGGCATGAATTAGTGCTGTTGGCTGTGGAATGTTAAAGAATCAACAGTTATGTATTAAATAATGTGTCTTTTTTATTATTTATTTTTATTGAGACAGAGTCACACTCTGTTGTCCAGGCTGGAGTACAGTGGTGTGATCTTGTCTCACGTTAACCTCTGCCTCCTGGGTTCAAGCCATTCTCCTGCCGCAGCCTCCCAAGTATCTGGGATTATAGGAGCGAGTCAAAACACCTGGCTAATTTTTATGTTTTTAGTAAAGACAAGGTTTCACCATGTTGGCCACACTGGTCTCGAACTCCTGACCTCAAGTGATCTGCCTGCCTTGCCCTCCCAAAGTGCTGGGATTACAGGTGTGAGCCACTGTGCCTGGCCTAAATAAGGTGTCTTTGAACAGAAACCCATATAAAACGGAATTATGCATTGATGGTTGATGAAAATGTAACCAAAGGCTTGTAGGAACCAACCCTGTGTTTCCGTGAAGAGCAGTATTGGTTCATTAAGTGTTCCTGGTGACTTTACCACAAATAATGAGAGTTGGCTTGCGTGTGTGTGTGTGTGTGTGTATAAGATAATTATTACTGTTTGCTGAATCATTTGAGAGTAACTTGCAGACATTATGATCCTTCATCCCTGTCTTAGAGTGCATTTCCTAAAACCAAGGACATTCTTTTACATAAAATGACTTTATCAAATTCTGAAAATTAAATATTATTACAATATTGTTTTTTGGTGGTCATTCTAAATTCAAATTTTTCCAGTGTTTCATTCGTTGTGAATTCTTTCTGATTCAGAATCTAGTCCAGATCACAGATTACATTTATTCGCCCTGTCTCTTATCATGTTATTTGGAACAGTTCCTCAGACTTTCATTATCTTTTAAAATTTGGGTGTGTCTTGTTTCTTCATGACTAGATTCAGGCCATGCATTTTTGGCAAGAATGTTTCAAAAAGTGATGTGTCCTTCTCAGGCATCACATTAGCAGTTAGATGATGTTAATTTGCCTCATTTTTGATGTCGGTAGCTGATCATTTGGTTAAAATAGCGTGAGTTGTGTCTTGTCATTGTAAAGGTAACTTTACCCCCTTTTAAATCATAACTAATCTAAGGAGAAATACTTTGAAACTTTGTAAATATTCTTTCCTAACAAATTTAGGATTGCAGTGTCTCTTGTCCAGTTTTCCTGTCCTTCCCTTTACATTTGTTAGTTAACATTTAATTGTAATGAATATATTGCCTGTCATTTCTAATAGGTTAAGAGCTCTTTCTGTATTACATGTATTCTTCCATATCCCTTTCGTTTGCTGATTTTAGAGTCTCTCTTATGACTTTTACGCTGCTTTGATACCTTTACTTGGTTAGATGGTGGTAGTAGTGGTTGTGGTGACAAGGAGAAGTTGATGTTGGTATTGTTAAGGGCTTCAACACACTGAGCTGTGATTTAGCCATTGTTATCAGTCCATGTGAATTAACCCATTGAATCTTGTGAAAGCTCTGTGAGGCAGTTATTGTTTTGATTTTATAGATGAGGAAATGAAGCGTTAAGGAGGTAAAGTACCTTCTGTGGCTAGAGAGTTGCTTGGTCCCAAGATAGGAACCCAGGCCGGCTTGAGTTTAATTACTACATTGTGTCTTTTCTCTAAGTAGTCTTCTGATTTCCTTATTTCCATTCTTCTGCTCTTTTCTCTTTTCAGCAACCAGAATGAATTTAAAGAATAATCTTCGAGCATATTTTCATGTATTCAGTTGGAGTCGCGTCTCCGTGGCCTTGTAGCTTGCTCTTCCCTAGACTTTTCTACTCTTTGCCTCCTCTTTGTGTATTCTTCGAACATACACATTCTCTCATCGTATTGCTTTGGTGTTGCTACTCCCTCTGCCTGGAATACTCTGCCCTTATATATGTGTAAACTTGATTTGTCTCCATTTCAGATGTTGAATCTCACTTTTCAGAGAGACTTTCCATAACCACTTGACCACCGTAGAGTAAACCTTCTTGCCCTTTTGCTCTCTTGTATTTTTTCATCTTACCATCAACAGCCCTGACATGTTCTACATGTATATTACTACCACCCTCACTTAAGGGAATATGTTCATTGAGAGCAGAATTGTCTCTTTTATTCATTGTTCTGTCCTCAGTAATAGAATTGTACATACCTGCTGTGTAGTTGGTACTCAGTAAATATGTGTTGAAGAAAGGAGTAGTTTGTCTTTTAGTTTTGCTTATAATTATTTTGCATAAAGACATTATTAATTGAATAATTTTAAAGTATATTTTATTGTGGTTTTGTGGATTCTGTCTTTAGTGTCGTACTTTAAGGCCCTTACCTTGTTCAGTAGTTTATATGGATATTTGCCATTTTGTGCCATCATTAGTTTTGTTCCAGCGTTTGTTCAGTTAAATCTTAAATTCTTTTGGAAATTCATTTATCTAAGGGAAGATGGGAAATTTCGCTGTTTATCAATTAGTTTCCTTTTTAAAACAATTTTATTGACCTAAAATTTTTAAAATTGCTTTTAATGATTATATAGTTTACTTTTTTCCGTATGTTAAAAATGTAAAATTCACACTTTTGAAATTCTTAATTTAGTAGGAAATTTTTTTTAACTTCTTAAAGATTTTTTAGTGCAATGTTTTAGTCTTTGGGGGAATTTGCTCTTACTGTATAAGTAAGAATTTGTTCAGTCTATTAGTTTTATTTTATCTATATGTCCTATATTTATTACCTAATGACCTGGGAAGAAATAAGAGTAGATATTGTTTGTTAAAAAAGAAAAATCCATGTTTTTTTTAAAACCCTATTACCTTCATATTTTGAAAACATGCTAAATTTTTCTTCTCAGTATAGCTTTTTGGAAGACTGACATTAAGTTTTGATTTGCTTAAGATAGTTTTAGCTATATTTATTGTCTAGTTGTAATTACTAGTAGCATCTCCATTCACATTCAAAACATTCTGGTTGGGATGAAAACTTACATAGTCACCTTCAGATTTGGGTGTTGTTTTAGTGTTTGTGACTTCTACAAAACACTAGTGTCATTCTTAAATCTACTTTTGTTACTAGCTATCATGGGATTTGTTAAGGAGTGATACTGTGGCCTTATGAAGTTTTTGATAGAAAATTAAAATGCTACTTTAAAAATTTCTGTTACTGTGTTGCTGTTAGAATAAGAACTAAATTTTGTATGATCCTTGAAGAAAATAAAGTACGGAAAATTATGTAAATCAGTGGATCTTTTTGTCCTCCAGTAGTCTTGTTGGCTTACAGAATTTAATTCATGTTCTTCATTAGTTTGTTCCTACTGCAGCCATGGTAAAAAATATGTATGTGGGAGGCATCCTCATCTCCTTTCTGCCCTCAGTCGTTCAATAAGTTTGCACAGTTGTGCAGCTCAAGACCCTCTGGTGCTCTCACTGCTTCCCCGCCAGCATTGGCTGAATTTGTGTGGGGATTATTTTTTGCCTATACTTTCTATAGTCGTCTCTTACTTGCTCTCCTCCTCACCCCACCCCAAATAATTTGCACAGTTTCAATGTATTTTTCAGTTAGTTTATTTTTTTGTTTGTTTCCACACAGAAAGGTTAGTATCTTATTGGTATATTTGTTTGTGAGTGTCTGTCTGTTTAGGTATGTGTAAGTTTGTAGTCCCCTGTTCTGGGAAATAAAACAATGGTTTCTTCTCATTGCCAAGCAGTTAAATGACTTGTTTCCATTACCTGATTTATCTTTAGTCACTTTCAGTTCTTTAATTATTTAAGCTGTACAGATAATTTATAAAATAAACATAATCTCACTTACCAGCTTTTGGACTATCCATTATGTACAAGGCGATTTTCTTTTACTTGTTGATATCAAACAGCCTAATAGTTTTGTATCAAGGCTGTTTTAACCCTTGTTTAGAACTTTGCATGTATCTTAAAACTTTAGTAGGAACTTGTAGCTATTTAGAAACATCTCAGACCACATTGCTTTAGAATTTAAAATTTTTTAAAAATGTAGTTTTTATAGCTCATTGTAATTATCAACAGAAGATAATGAAGTCACCATCGAGAACAGTACATGAATTTATGTTAAGAGCATTATACATGTATTAAACTAACTAGTGGAAGAGCTTTTAAATAAAAAATACATTCTGTATACTTGACATGATGGCAGAAATCATTTGGCAGGAATTAAACACTGATTATTGTCCTAATCAGATCTTTGATAGAAATGTTTCAAAGTGCACCATTCTGCATGGTCAAGGCTGAAGTGCGTATAAATACTCTGGAATGATTTCAATGTCCTTTGTCACCAGTAGTTAGAGGATTCCTTATGGGAATCTCTGGGACTAAGTTCAGGACACTTGCCATCCCTAACCTCTTTCACCTCGACTCAAGCCTTGAGCCCTGGGTTTGTTTAATTGAAACTGCTTTAAGCATACCCAAAAGGGTATTATGAGAAAGAGTATTATTTCCCAATAAACTAGTCTTAGCATTACTTGTATAAGTGAAATATTTGGACCTGTGCTGTCAATTAGAGTACTGTATTAGTTCGTTTGTTCTGCTCTAACAATATCCGAGATTGGGTAATTTATAAAAAACAGAAATACATTTCTGACAGCCCTGGAGTCTGGGAAGTCCCAAGATCATGGTGTCACTGACAGGTCTTATCTGGTGAGAACTCAGCCTCCCCTTGCACAATGGTGCCTTACTTCTGCATCCTCCAGAGGGAGGCAATTCTGTGTCCTTAAGGGACAGAAGGGACAGAGAGGTGAGGAAGGGACCAAACTGTCTCCATCAAGCCATTTCTTTTTTTTTTTTTTTTTTTTTTTTTTGAGACGGAGTCTCGCTCTGTCGCCCAGGCTGGAGTGCAGTGGCCGGATCTCAGCTCACTGCAAACTCCGCCTCCCGGGTTCACGCCATTCCCCTGCCTCAGCCTCCCGAGTAGCTGGGACTACAGGCGCCTGCCACCTCGTCCGGCTAGTTTTTTGTATTTTTTAGTAGAGACGGGGTTTCACTGTGTTAGCCAGGATGGTCTCGATCTCCTGACCTCGTGATCCGCCCATCTCGGCCTCCCAAAGTGCTGGGATTACAGGCTTGAGCCACCGTGCCCGGCCAGCCATTTCTATCAAAGCATTAATTCATACAAGAGGGCTCTGCTTTCCCAAAAGGCCCTGGCTGCCAACACTGTTGCATTGGGGGTTAAGTTTCTAACACATGAATTTTCGGGGACACATTGAGGCCATAGCAGGTCACCGCGACAATATACAGATATTTAAATGAAAACTGAATAAAAGAAAAAAGTCACTCAGTCACATAGTGACGTTGACATCCTCAATACTGACATGTGATTTTAGCTACTGTTTTGTGCAGCACAAATAAAGACCATTCCCATTGTTAAAGAAAGTTGTATTGGACAATGTTGGTTTAGGCAGAACAAATTTATACAGAAAATTTGAAGAAATAAAAGTTTGTGGACAAATAATTCCTGTTTCTAATTTCGTGTTTTGGAATAATTTTAAACTTGCAGAATTATAAAAATAGTACAAAGCTCTCCTACACACCTTTCACCTCACTTACCCATGTGTAGCATTTTACCATATGTGGCTCCTGGTGCATTGGCCGCCATGTTTGTGTCCCTCATCCCCCTTCACTTTCAGGCCCTCCCTTCTTCCTCTTGTTCTTATGTCTGTCTCCCTCTTTCCCTCCTCTCCCCTTTTAAGTTGGAGTAGTAATTCCCCAAACTTAGTTTGTTTTTTTCCTCACATTGTTTTGAAGAATATTACACTAGTTTTTAGAAATAATTTTTTATGATTAAAAACACTTAAAAACTGATTCTAGATATTTGACAGATTTGTACGTGTATCTGCTGTTAGAATATAAAACTAGATTCTAAGTGTGCTCATTTTATTTTTCCGTTGCCTTTGATATCATATGAATTTAGTTATACAGATGGAGCATCCGAAATGCTTGGGATCAGGAATGTTTCGGATTTTTGGGTTTTTTTGGATTTTGAAATATTTGCATATATACAATGAGATATCTGGTGGATGAGACCAAATACTAAACACGAAATTCTTTCATATACACATAGCCTGAAGATAATTTCATACAATATTTTAAATTTTGTGCATGAAACAAAGTTTTATATGTATGGAAGTATCAGAGAACAAGGTTGTCAGATATGCAGTTTTACACTGTGGCATCATGTCTGTGCTCAAAATGTGTCATTTTGGAGCTTTTTTTTTTTTTTTTTTGGATTAAGGATGCTCAATCTGGGCTCAGTCACTGGTTTCAACGTGTTTTCTCTTTCCGTAAAACTCTTGTAGTATTAAAAATAATTCAGGAATAGTGATGATTGAACTTGTTTGGCTTTTATTCATATTTATCTATATATATGACATATCTTGGACCAGTTTGTAATATTTAGATAGGCCACTGATAAACCAAACCTAATTTAGACACAGCAAGTGAGTTTTTTGGTGATAAAGAGAAGAAGATGGTCGTTGACTCATCACTTTTGAGGAATTCTCCTTTGATAATATGATTAAATGAAAAAGAGGAACATTTTATCAAATTGGCAAGGAAGACTAGGACACATTGTGACATTGTGCTAGACTTGATTAAATACATTCTAAAACAAGTGAATTTGTTTCATTAGCATCACTGACAGTGTACGTTCAGTTTAACATTAAATGGCAAAATAATTCAGCCAAGTCCCTTGTCTCTCTCATACAATATTTCCAGTACCCTCCTGTGTTGTCAATCCTGTCCTCTAAAAAATCAAGCTATCTTTATTCTTTTCACGTGTCCTACCCACCTTCCACCCACTAGACTATTTTTCTTCTACTTTTCAAAGTTTGTTAAATAGTTTAGTAAGTATTTTTTATTTCCTGCTTTGGACTAGACACAAAACTGGGAGGTTCTTGCTCTCATGGAGCATAATTTAGGAAGATGGAAGCTACACAACTAAATGAACGAGATAGTTTCAGATAGGGATAAGTGCCATGAAAATAATAATGCCAGGCAATATAAGTGTGGGCTGGATGGAAGGCTTTTAACTAGGAGGGCCAGTGAAAGACTCTGAGGAAGTTACATCTTAACAGAGACTCTGATGGGTGGTTGACATGGGAAGATCTGCAGACTGAATGTTTCTGGGTGAAGTTAGATCAAAAGCACTCAGTTGTGAATGTGGTGGAACTGTCTAAGGAATAGCAAAGTCAGCATGGGTGGAAAGTGGGAAGAGAAGACGTTTGTGTCCCTGTCCATATGCTTCTCTATAGGCTTGGTAAAATTTTATTGCAAGTACCAGGAAGTCAGTTGATGGTTTTAAGCAGAGGAATGACATGATATTTATTTTTAGCAAGAGTTGTCTTTAGCAATTAGGGCCATGTATGTGTGCAGGGAGTTGGGGAAGAGTTGAAGGAAGGGGATTCATTGTTGGCTGTTGCAGTTGTTGAGGCAAGAGATGGTGGTGTGAACTAGGAATCTTCTTCAGATTCATTTTATTTCCGTGCTGTTAGAGTTCTTCAACATTTGCTAATCTTAGCAGAATTTCCAAAGCACTTATTCTCTAAATATGCAACGTAATGTTTGTATTTATTGTTTGCTTTTGTTTCCTTACCCAGGCTGTCTTCTTCAGGATGAGTAATTTACATTTATGATTTCCTCAGTGAAGTGTGGACATAATTGGTGCCTCCTAAAAAAAATTATGTTCTTCTTACTACAGGATTTTACAGGAAATTTATTTTCTAAAGTATAGGAGCATCACATAATGAAGATACTTGGAAATTTAAATACCTGAATAAGACTTAAATTACGGAAGGGAGAAAAAAACCAACAAATACTTTATGAATTAGTTGGAGTTGAAGTTAAGAAGGAAAGTTGAAATGTAAAACCTAAAAGTAAAATTAGTTGCTAAGCTAGAGACAATATGTGAGCATATTTGGCAAAGACTGTTGGTGGCCGTATTAGGTTTTCAAGCCACGCCCCCACACATAACTGACAATTTTTGATTCTTATGAAGTACAAATTCTTCCCTCCAATGTGTGCATGATTCTCCACAGTAACACCCACATGTAGCTTCTGATACAAACCCATAAAGTAAGATGAAAATAGCTTCTCAGTCAAATGATTGGAATATTTAGTAATACTTGGGAGTATTTTTTAGTTTGTTAATAATAGATGTCATTTAATACAGTGACTTTTAAATTATATATTAAAAGAAATTTTTAAAAGCTTTATGGCAAGCTGTGAAATACTCAAACTTAAATGGATAATGTGAATTAAGGCGTGTTCTTTGGCCACTCAAAATGTTCCCCACCCAACACTGGCATGGACTGCTCACTAGGTGGCCAAAAGAGATTTCGTTTATGGGAGTGTTTTGAATGTTTTAACATAAAAAAAAAAAAAAAAAAAAACCCAAAGCATTTGTGGCAGAGATTTTTTTAGACAATACTTGTTTAATGAGCTGCTTATATATACAAGAGAAGAGAATGGGCCTGATTGCTCACAATCTGATGTTTGAAAAGTATTTTTCTGGATCTTATGCATTTGCATATCTAATTGCTATGTAATCAAAACTAAGTGAACTGTAGCTACTTGAAACTCTAACATGAAAGGCAATCATCTTATGGCGAGGAGGGGGAACCCCATTCCATGCAAGCTAGCCTGAATATTAGCATTATAGTCTTCTTGTGTTTAATTATAGGTGTCTGAGCAGTAAATTTATGCTTGTGTAATAAAGAAGTGAATGTGACCCTGAAACACCAGCTCAGCTTTGTTGTAACTGAGCATTGGCTTTGAGAGAAGTTAGTATCCATTGTGTATTTTGGTGATAAGGGATTGTGCCAGAATGGCTGTTAATTACCTACTTTGTGTGATAAGGAAAGTAGTGGTTCTGCACTTTCTTTCCACCAGTGACAGCACTCAATTAAAACTTGTATTAAGCAGCTATAATGCCTTTATTTATCTGTTTGGAAGATATGAGGTGAAGAAAATTAACTTTGTTTTTTCCAGCTGTTTGTTGGCAGCTTTGTTTTTGGTAAATCCTTTGAGGATTAAAAACTGTTTGTTATAAGATGTGTCCTGTATGCTTTCATAGACTTTAAATATTTTATTTATTTTTGCTGCCTCACAAAAAGGTTATTAAGAGTTATTTTGTATTCTTGCTAGGCATGGTGCCTCATACCTGTAATCCCAGCACTTTGGGAGGTTGAGGTGGGTGGATCATTTGAGCTCAGGAGTTGAAGACCAGACTGGGCAACACAGCGAAACCCCATCTCTACAAAAAATACAAAAATTAGCCAGGCATCGTGGCATGTGCTTGTGGTCCCAGCTACTTGGGAGGCTGAGGAGGGAGGATCGCTTGAACTGGGGAAGTGGAGATTGTAGTGAGCTGAGATCGCATCACTGCCCTCCAGCCTGGGTGAAGGAGTGAGACCCTGTTTCAAAAAAAAAAAAAATTATATTCTTAATATTTGTTAAATGTCATTTAGACTAGTTAAAGCCTTGTAGACTAGTTAAAACTTTTTCTGTGTTAACCCATTTGAACCTAATGTTGAGTCAGTAAGCACTTCTTGATGATTTAAACTCTGAGAGAGCAAACTGGACCAAAATTAAGATAAAGTGAATGTTTAGCCCCCTGCTACAATTTTCAGGCTTCAAAAAGGGGCTCCATTGTAGGTTGAATCTAAGAGAAAAATAGCGATTGTATTTATGATGAACTTGAAATTTATATTGTCATTTTGAACTTATTTTATACACAAATTCACTAACTTCCACAACGCCCTTTATTTATTTGGTGGTATTCCATGGTGTGTATTTGCTGCATTTTCTTCATCCACTTCACTGTTGATGGTCACCTTGGTGGTTCCATGTCTTTGCTATTGTCAATAGTGCTGTGATGAACATGCAGGTTGCATGTGTCTTTTTGGTAGGGTGATTTGTTTTCTTTTGGATGTATACCCAGTGATGGGATTGCTGGGTCAAGTGGTAGTTCTGTTTTAAGTTCTTGGAGAAATCTCCAAACTCTTTTCCACAGTGACTGAACTAATTTACATTCCCACCAACAGTATATAAGTGTTCTCTTTTCCTCATAGCCTCAACAGCATCTATTTTTTTTTTTTTTTTTGCCTTTTTTATAGTAGCCATTCTGACTTGTGTGAGATGGTATCTAATTGTGGTTTTGATTTGCATTTCTCTGATGATCAGTAATGTTGAGCATTTTTTCATGTTTCTTGGCTCCTTGTATGTTTTCTTTTGAGAAGACAATTCTCCAAAGAAACGGGATGAGGCTGGTCTTGAACTCACGAGCTCAGGCAATCCGCCTGCCTCTGCCTCCCAAAATGCTAGGATTACAGGCGTGAGCCACCATGCCCAGTTGTTAATTTTTGTATATAGTGAAAGATATGGGTCTAATTTCATTCTTCTACGTGTGGCTAGCTGTGTCTCCCAGCACCATTTATTGAATGGGGGTCTTTTCTCCATTGCTTTGACCCACTTTTTAATGGAGTTGTTTTTTGCTTGTTGAATTAAGTTCCTTATAGATTCCAGATATTAGACCCTTGTTGGATGTGTAGCTTGTGAATATTTTCTCCTATTCTGTAGGTTGTCTGTTTACTGTCTTGATAGTTTCTTTTATTGTGCAGAAGCTCTTTAGTTTAATTAAGTCTCACTTGTCAATTTTTGTTTTTGTTGCATTTGCTTTTGAGGGTTTAGTTATAAATTCTTTCCCAAGGCTGATGTCCAGAATGATGGTTTCTAGGTTTTCTTCTAGGATTCTTACAGTTTGAGGTCTTACATTTTAATCTTTAATCTGTCTTGAGTTTTTTTTAATTGTTATTATTTTTTGGAGACAGAGTCTCACTCTGTCACTCAGGCTGGAGTACAGTGGCTCGATGTTGGCTCACTGCAGCTTCCGCCTCCTGGGTTCAAGCAATTCTCCTGGCTCAGCCTCCTGAGTAGCTGGGACTACAGGCATCCACCACCATGCCTGGCTAATTTTTTTCTTTTGTACTTTTGTAGAGATGGGGTTTTACCATGTTGCCCAGGCTGGTCTCGAACTCGTGAGCTCAGGCAGTCTGCCTGCCTCTGCCTCCCAGAGTGCTAGGATTACAGCAGTTAATTTTTGTGTATAGTGAAAGATGTGGTTCTAATTTCATTCTTCTGTGTGTGGCTAGCCAGCTCTCCCAGCACTATTTATTGAATGGGGTGTCTTTTCCCCATTGCTTATTTCTGTCAAAATTCAGATGGCTGTAGATGTTCTGGTTCTGTATTCTGTTCCGTTCGTTGGTCTTTATGTCTGTTTTTATATCATAATGTTTTGGTTACTGTAGCCTTGTATTATAGTTTGAAGTTGGATAATGTCATACTTCTAGGTTTGTTCCTTTTGCTTAGGGTTACTTTTCCTGTTTGAGCTCTGTTTTGGTTACATGTGAATTTTAAAATAGTTTTTTCTAATTCTGTGATAAGTGGTGTTGGTAGTTTGATAGAAATAGTGTTCAATCTGTAGATTATTTTGGGCAGTATGGTCATTTTAATGATACTGATTTTTCCAATCCGAGCATGGGATGTTTTTTCGTTTGTTTGTGTCATCTCTGATTTCTTTTGGCAGTGTTTTGTTTTGTAGTTCTCCTTACAGAGATCTTTGTGTTCTTGGCTAGATGTATTTCTAGGTTTTGAGGGTGTGAGTGTGGCTGTTATAAATGGGATGCATTGGCTGTCAGCTTGAATGTTACTGGTTAGAAATGCTTCTGATTTTTGTACATTGGTTTTGATCCTGAAACTTTACTGAAGTCATTTATCAGTTCCAGGAGCCTTTTGGCAGAGTAATATTTTCTAGGTATCAAATCATATTGTTAGCAAAGAGAGATAGTTTGACTTCTTTTCCTATTTGGATGCTTTTTCTTTCTTTTACCTGATTCATCTGGGTGGGACTTGCTCCTCTTCTTTTTAAAAATGTTTATTAGCTCTGAATCCAAGCATACTATTAATCCCATTTTAAAAACATTGCTTACATTTCTTTGCCTTCTGAATATGTTTCCTAATATTTTGAGGAAAAAATAGTGCCCTGCATCCCAGCATCTCCAGCTCCAGCTGTAGCTGAAAGGGCCCAAGGTACAGCTTGGGCTGTTCAGAGGGCACAAGCCCCAAGCCTTGGGAGCTTCCACGTGGTGTTGGGCTCGTGGGTGCACAGAACACAAGAGTTGAGTTTGAGAATCTTTGCCTAGATTTCGGAGAATGTATGGAAAGCCTGAATGTCCAGACAGAAGTCTGATGCAGGGGTGGACCCCTCATGGAGAACCTCTGCTAGGGCACTGCAGAAGGGGAATGTGGGGTTGAAACCCCCACACAGTCCCCACTGGGACATGGCCTAATGGAGCTGTGAGAACAGGGCCACCATCCTCCAGACCCCAGTAAAGTAGATCCACCGATCCAGCAGCTTGCACCATGTTCCTAGAAAAGCTGCAGGCACTCATGGTCAGCCCATGAAAGCAGCCAAGAGGGCTGAACCTTGGAGAGCCACAGGGACAGTGCTGCCCAGTGCTGTGTGAGCCGCTCCACCCCTTGCAACAGCATGTCCTGGATGTGAGACATGGAGTCAAAGGAGATTTTGGAGCTTTAAGATCTTATGACTGCCTAGCCAAGTTTTGGACTTGCATAGGGCTTGTGGCCCCTTTGTTTTGGCCAATTTCTCCCATTTGGAATGGGAACATTTACCCAATGCCCATTCTATCTTGGAAATAACTAGCCTGTTTTTGATTCTACAGGTTCATAGGAGAAGGAATTTTCCTTGTCTCAGATGAGACTTTTTACTTTGACTTTTGGGTTAATGCTGGAATGAGTTAAGACTTTGGGGAACTAAATAGTGGTATGTTATGGTTAGTTATGAAATGTGAAAAGGACATGAAATTTGGGAGGCTCAGAGGTACAGTGATAGGGATTGGCTCTGTGTCTCCACCCAAATCTCATCTTGAATTGTCATTCCCATGTGTTGAGGGAGGGACCTGGTGGGAGGTGATTGGATCATAGGGGCCATTTTCCCCATGCTGTTCTTGTGAAAGTTTGTGTGTGTTCTCACGAGATCTGGTGGTTTAAAAAGTGTTTGGCAGATGTGTTCCCATCCCGTCCGCCCCATCACCTTGTGAAGAAGGTGCCGTGTTCCCCTTCCACCATGATTGTACGGTTTCTGAGGCCTCTCCAGCCTTGCAGAACTGTGAGTCAATTAAACTACTTTTGTTTTTAAATTACCCAGTCTCAGGTGGTGTCTTTATAGCAGTGTGAGAGCTGACTAATCGAGGTATCAGAGAGATTTTCATTATTCTTGTGAGATTTTTCCAATTGAATTGACATTTCAGTTGTTGGTCTGTTGAATAATGAATGCACTATAAAAGTGGTTGTTAAAAATATAAGGGATCAGTATCAGTCAGTAAAATCCATGTATAGGAGTTTTATGATTAAGAATATTTCTGTATTTTGTAACCACAGGAAATTTCACTGTACAAATGAGGAAGAATACCCTTTTACATCACATGATTTGTGATCTCTGGAAAATCTCCCAAACACCTGGTTTCTGGATTTTATTTAGATTTCTCAGTGTATTTTCTAGGTCTTAGGCAACATTTTCAGAAAAGTTAGTTATTTCCTATTCCTTTGATCCCATAACATAATCACATCGTTACATAAGCACTTAGTCTGCTACAGTGGGTTACAGTGTTCTTTAAGAGTAGTAACTCTATCTTAACCTCTATAATGTGCATAGTGCCTGGCACATTGTAGACACTTAGGAATGCTTAATATGACCCTTAGTATTGTATATTTGAGTTAATTGCTGGAATTTTTAATATCTACTATTGAATTTGTTAATACTATTTTCATACATAAGTACACCCCTTTCAGTGTTGTGTTTTAAGATTGTATTACCCACATCATTCCTCCCATCCCTCACCCTCACCGTCATCCACCAATGGCAACTTTGGTGAACATGTTTGTGTATAGTAATCCTTTGGCCACAAACACATCGCTGTGAGCAAGGACTGAATTAGAAGACCAGCTTGATTCTGGAATGATTAAGGAAAAAATGGCTAGGAAATTGACTGACTTTGAACATGAGTAATGGCCATTGAAGCCAGTCTCACAGGAGTAAACTATGCTTTGGGTGTGCTCTATCACCTGTGAATACAGCCTAAAAGTTATGCCTGTCACCTAGAGAATGTTTCTGGTTGCAGGAGGACTGGAGATAGTATTGTAACTAGAACTAAGGCCAAGCCTCCAAATGGCCTGAATACTGGATTATTGATATTTCCATGGAAGAATGGGCTTTGAACTGCCAAAATAAGAACTTGAGGGTTTCTGTTATCCCCTGCAATAAGCAGCTCTAAAATATGCACAATAAAAACTAGCTACTCCAAGGAACTCTGTAGGATGAATATAAGCAGAGTCTGAAATAGAGTTGGTCCTTGGAGGAAGGAAGTTAGTACACTGAATGCTAGTTTTCGTGGCTTTTAGCCTGAGGCAAAGCACATTAGGTGGCACTAATTCCAACCCAGGGAAATCTCTGCTGATGGAGAAAGGCAAAAAGAAGGGAAAGAAAAGAGAGCAGGAATCCCCAAACTGTAGCTGACTCCAGGATTATACGTGCAGAGTGGACGTAAAGCATCTCATCTGAAGATGTGAACTGAGACCAGAGTTGGCACCTGAGTAACAAAGTTTGCAGTCCTCAATTGAATCAAGGTATTGCCTACTACAAAACAAAACAAAAACAAAACCAGAACCAAAAACAAAAGAAAAAAATCTGTCAAAATAATCTGGAATCAGGATGCAGTTTAAAATTAAACTCTGAAAGTAAATCATACTCAAAAGAAAAGCAGCTGATACCAACCATTACATTTTGGAACTGAGACAGATTTTTGTTTTTTGTTTTTAATAGCAGCTGTTAACGATTCTCATAAGGTCAAAATACAAAAAGACAACTCTTACAGAGAAATAGAAGTAATAAAAGGAACCAATGGAAAATTTAAAACTGAAAAATAGAATATCTGGTATAAAAAAATTCACTAGATGACACAATTGCTGAAGAAAGAGTATGTGAATTTGGAGAAAGAGCAATAGAAATGTTCCATTGTAAAGAACAAAGAGAAAAAAAATTGAGAGGTAGGAATAGCATGTGAAGTGGTCTGACGTATGTATAATTGGAGTCTCAGAAAAAGAGTAAATAAGACTGAAAAAGTACTTGAAGAATTAATGGCTGAAAAATCTTACAAATTTGATGAAAGACATAAATGTACAAATTCAAGATGCTTAAGAAACAGCAAGTAGAATGAACACAAGGAAGCCTACATTGAGTTACATCAAGAGTAAAACTGAAAAGCTAAAGATGAAAAGAACCAGTCATGAAAGCAGGAAGAGAAAATTACACATCATATATAGGGGGACAATGATATGATTAATGGCCCACTTCTTATCAGAACATAGTAAAGAGCCAGAAGAGAGTAAAATATCCTTTTTTCCTTTCCTTTTCCTTTTCCTCTCCTCTTCCTTTCCTTTTCCTTTCCTTTCCTTTTTTTTGAGATGACATTTCACTCTTGTTGCCCAGGCTAGAGTGCAGTGGTGCAACCTCCACCTCCTGGGCTCAAGCGATTCTCCTTCCTCAGCCTCCTGAGTAGCTGGGATTACAGGCGTGCACCACCAGGCCCAGCTAAGTTTTGTATTTTAGTAGAGATTGTTTTTCACTATGTTGCCCAGGCTGGTCTCAAACTCCTGACCTCAGGTGATACACCCACCTCCGCCTCCCAGAGTGCTAGGATTATAGGCATGAGCCATCATGCTTGGGCACTTTTATCTTTTAAAAGATGTTTCACTGGCCGGGTGCAGTGGCTCATACCTGTAATCCCAGCACTTTGGGAGGTCAAGGTGGGTGAATCACCTGAGGTCAGGAGTTCGAGACCAGCCCGGCCAACGTGGAGAAACCCCAACTCTACTAAAAATAGAAAAACTAACCAGATGTGGTGGCGGGTGGCTGTAATCCTAGCTTCTTAGGAGGCTGAGCCACGAGAATCGCTTGAATCTGGGAGACGGAGTTGCAGTGAGCCAAGATTGTGCCACTGCACTCTAGCCTGGGTGACAGAGTGAGACTCCATCTCAGTCAATCAGTCAATCAGCCAGTCAGTGGTAAAAGTAAGAAATTGTGAACCCTGAATTCTATAAGCAGTGAAAATGTCTTAAAAATGAAGGCGAAGTAAAGCCATTTTGAAATGAAAGATAACAGAGAGAACTAATTGCCAGCAGATAAGCACACCAGAGAACGCTAAAGGCAATTTTACAGGCTAGAGAGAAATGAGAGGAGGTGGACAGTTCATTGCATAGAAATTTTTACCCTGATACTGGTAAATATCTTCATAAAGAGGAAAATAACCATTTTTTTTTGCTCTTTCCCACTTCTTAATTTCTTCATATTACATATGACCATTTAATAAAGGGGGGGAAGTAGTATTGTCCTGTGGAGTTTTTGACTCATGTATATGTATATGTGGACTTACAAGGTTACAGGTTTCTTCATATTATGTGAAATGGTGTAATATTAATTTTAAGTAGACCTTGAAAAGTTAAAGATTTGTATTGTATCCCCAATAGCAATAACTGAAAAACCAATGCCAAAAGGTGTATGCAAGGAGCCTTTAAGTATAACTTAAAAACTAAAATGGAATTTTAAAATCTATTGAAGTAATGTATATATAGATATATTTTTCAAAGTCTGGAAGGGAAGCTAAGGAACAAAATACAGAGACTATAAATAGAAAAACCGTAGTAAAAATGGTAGATACACACCTAATCATACAAAAATTGCATTAAATAGAAATGGAAGAACCACTTCAATTAAATGACAGAGATTGTCAGATTGTCATCATGGATTAAAAATAAAAAGCAAGCTGGCCGTGGTGGCTCAGCCTATAATCCTAGCACTTCCGGAGGCCAGGATGGGCCAGTTGCCCTGAGCTCAGGAGTTTGAAACCAGCCTGGGCAATATGTTGAAACCCCATGTCTACTAAAAATAAAAAAATTAGCTGGATGTGGTGGTGTGCATCTGTAGTGCCAACTACTCAGGAGGCTGAGCAGGAGAATCACTTGAACGTGGGAGGCGGAGGTTTCAGTGAGCAAAGATCATGCCACTGCACTCCAGCCTGAGCAACAGAGCAAGGTTCTATCTCAAAATAATAATAATAAAATAAGTAAAATAAAAAGCAGGCCAGGGCGGTGGTTCATGCCCATAATCCCAACACTTTGGGAGGCTGAGGGAAGTGGATCGCTTGAGGTCAGGAGTTTGAGACCAGCCTGGCCAACTTGGTGAAACCCTGCCTCTACTTAAAAAATACAAAAATTATCCAGGCATGGTGGCACATCCATATAACCGCAGCTACTTGGGAGGCAGTAGAATTGCTTCAACCTGGGAGGTGTAGGTTGCAGTGAGCCAAGATCACGCCACTGCACTCTAGCCTGGGTGACAGAGCCAGACTCGTCTCAAAAAAATAAAAAATAAAAAAAAGCAGGCCCAACTATGTACAGTTTACAGAGAAATACTAGACACAGATAAGTTGAAAATAAATAGATTGAAAAGCATATTTTTAAGAAAACAGTAAAATATTGAAGTGACTATATTAATATCAGGTAAAATAGATTGCAACAGAAAAATTTTATCAGGTAATGTGGATTCTTCATAGTAACAAAAGTTCATCAGGAGGACATATCAATCATAAATATGTATTTATTTAATGCAGAGTGACTTAATACGTGACTAAAGGCAGAAATAGACAGTTCCACAATCAGATTGAGATTTTAATGTGACCTAGCAACTAATAAAAAATCAATTACTCAGAAGATTTTAACTTTATTATCAGCCATTCTTGACCTTGCTGATGTTTATAAAACATTATACCTTAGAGCTAGAGAATTCTCATTCTTTTCACATGCATATGGTACATTCACCAAAACAGAGCACATGCTGGGCCATAAGGTACAAAGGATAAAAAAAAAAAAAAAAAAAAAAAAAAGATTATATAGAATGTGAACTTTGACCGCAGTGGAATTAAATTTCAAGTATTTGGAAAGTGACATACTGTTTTGTAATCAATTGGTCAAGAGATGTCAAAAGGAAATCAGAAAATATTTTGGACCCAGTGATTGTGGAAATGCAAGATAACAATTTATGAGATGAAGCTAAAGCAGTGTTTGGAGGAAATTTATATACATAAATGTTTATGTTGGAATAAAACTACAATTATCTAATTTCCTACCTAATTTAAACATGTAAAGAAAACAGCAAGGTAAACCCAATGTAATAAAAAAGGAAATAATAATAATAAATTATTGAAATAGAATACGGACAAGTAGAGAAAAATAATGAAACTACAAAGAGTTTTTGGAAAAGATAATTAAGATAAAGCTCTAATTAGACTAATCCAGAACAAGAGAGAAGACACTAATTACCAATATCTAAAATAAAATAGGAGACATCACTGTCGATCATATGAACATTAAAAGGCTTTTTAAGAGAATATCATAAACAGCTTTAAGCCAGTAAATTAGACAACTTAGTTGAAAAAGAATAAGTTCTTTGGAAAACACAAATTATTACCAAGGAGTAATAGAAAATTTTAGTATCCCTGTATCGATTAGAGAACTTGAATTTGCAATTAAAAATTATTCCACCAGGAAAATGTAAAGCCTAAATGACCACACTAATAAATGTTATCAAACTTCCAGAAAGAAATATTGTGAATCTTATGTAAAGTCTTCCATTAAGACAAAAAAAAATGAGAGTACTTCTTAACTCATTATCACAAATTGATAACAACTATTGTTACTGTTACACCAAAATTCAACAAAGATAACAGCAAAACAAAGAATCAGTATTCTTCATGGATATAGATGTAAAAATTTTAAACAAAATATGAGCAAAT
Organism: Piliocolobus tephrosceles; assembly: GCF_002776525.5. Taxonomy (NCBI): domain Eukaryota; kingdom Metazoa; phylum Chordata; class Mammalia; order Primates; family Cercopithecidae; genus Piliocolobus; species Piliocolobus tephrosceles. The sequence goes on from NC_045438.1 coordinate 14,825,038, forward strand.
TAAATTAACGATAAATAAGATACTGCATTACCAAGAGAGGTATATTTTGAGAATGCAAGTTTAGTTTAACGTCTTGAAACTAATCAGTGCAGTTCATCATAACAATAGAATGGAAGTGAAAAACTGCATGATTATATCTAGGAGCATCAAAAAGTATTTGACAAAATTCAATACACATATATGATAAAACCTCCCAGCAAACTAAGAATAGAAGGAAACTTCCTCAGTTTGATAAATTCAATTTATGAAAAGACATATACTCAGCAGTAAAATTCTCAGTGTCTTCCTCCTAAGGTCACAGACAAGCCAAGGATGTTTGATTTTACCCTTTCTATTCCAACTTATACTAAAGGTCCTAGCAAGTGCAGTAAAGCCATAAAACAAAATAAAAGGCTTACAGAATGAAAAGGAAGAAGACTTCCTTACTTTTTAATATAGAAAGTTCTAAAGTATATACAAAGGTCATTCCAGCAGGAAGAGATCATGATCCTAAGTCTCTGTGTATCAAGTAACATAACTTGAAAATATATAAAGCAAAAATTACCAGAACTAAAAGTAGAAACTCACAAGTCCACAGTCATACTGTTCACACAACTCCTAATAACTGATAAAACAAGCAAGACAGAAACTCGGTAAGGATAAAGATGGTCTGAACTACACAAGTAGCATACTTCATTTATCTAATTATCAAAAAGAACGTTGCATCCAACAATGACACAATTTACATTCTTTTAAAGTGTACATGGAACATGTCCAGTTGACCATGTGCTGGTCCATAAAGCTTCAGGAAATTTCAGACATCTGAAATTATTCACAATGTATTCTTTAATCATAGTGGAATCAAGCTGGAAATTAAAAACTAAGAGTTGGCCATAAAGGATGTATGTTTTAACTTAAGAATCTGGAAAGAACAGTAGGGTAGATTAAAAGCAAAGAGGAAAAATTAATAAATAGAAAATGTATTGAAAATTATATAGTAGTCCTTCCTTATCCAGTTTTGCTTTTCATGGTTTCAGTTACCTGTGGTACATACAGTACAAGATATTTTGAGAGATCACATTCTCACAACTTACATTACAGTGTATTGTTATTCTCTATTTTATTGTTCATCTCTTACTGTGCTTAATTTATAAATTAAACTTTATCATAAGCATGTGTTAATAGGAAAAAATGTAGCATATATAGTGTTTGGTACTGTCCACGGCTTCAAGCGTCCACTGCAGGTCTTGGAACATATCGCTTGTGGATAAGAGGAGGACGACTATGTATTGATGATTAACTAAAATGAAGAAAGTTTCTTTGAAAATTTACAAATGAGATAACCTTTATAAAACTGATTAAGAAAAAGCAAGTAGAACTAAACTTGATGATACATAAAACACACAAAACAAAAAAGCAGATAAATCGACAGAGAACTTGCAGTTCACAGAGTTTTTATTTATATATGAAATAGGCTTTTTCTAAACTTATTTAGTCCTGTCATTTCACTGTATCTCATGGTATACATTAAAAGAAAAATGTAAGTGAAATTAGTGAATGCCTAAGACTTTTTCGCAGAGTTCAGTATCAATTTTTAGTCATGTTTTTCATAACATACAGCAATCTATACTACCAGGAATGTTTAATGATGCAGCATTTTTAAAAGAGTGCCTCATTAAACTTAAAGTAAACTTACTATTCTCCTCTAGAATTTCTTCCCAGGCCATTGCAAGTTTTCATACACTTTGTTGTCAAGAAATGTGAAGCAGTTGAGATTTTTGTCTTACTTGTAAGATAAGCTAGCTTGCCACCACAGTTTCATGGATGCTGGCAGAAGACCCAGGACTCCTGAATCAGAAGCCATGCTTTATTATTTGCAGCAAAAATGGTAGCAGAGTGTCAGCATACTTGTACTGATGCCCTGAGCCCCGGCGTGCACAGGGTAATGCAGAGGCCAGACAACACCTGCTCTTGGTGGGCTGGATTTCAGAAGAGGAGTCGAGGACCAAGGTCCCCGCACTTTCTGAGCAAGAAGCAGACAAGACAGTCCTATACCCTTGACCTCCTCAAAGTTGCCTGTGTCACTGCAGAAACTGCTCAGCCAGAGGAGATGGATAACCCTTGCACTCTGGCACACTCAGTGGGAACATTGAGGGCTGCTCAGAGCTCACCCAACAGTGGTTAGACAGGAACACCTGTGGCCTACTGCTGCCTAGCTTATGGCATTAGTGAGACATCAGGTTTCAAAAAAACCTTAAAATACTTTTTAAGAAATGTCTTAGAATAGGTGACACACTGTAAGTAAGTGAAATCAAGGGCCAAATTTTTGAAATACTGTAAGTATTTAAAAAATCATGGAAAATGCAACAAACAGCTTTTGAGCTATAAATTTGAAAACTGATACAACTTTTTATCTTAAAGATACATATTTTCGAATCTATATAGTAAAATCTAGTTAGAAATCCTAACTTTTTTCCTGGTGAAATTTAATAAATTGATTACAGAATTCTTAAGATAGTAAAATTGCCCATTGGTAATTGGGACAGTTCTAAAAGAAAAATGGAGGAGTGCTTTCAGAGCATTTAATTGCTATCAGTTTCATAATTGTCTATATGACTGAGGGATAAGCATGTTGACTAATGGAATTAGACTAAGCTATTTTACTAGGATATGTATGTGTATATTGTGGAAAGAGGTAGATGGAGAGAAATGTACATGAGAAGTGGGAAGCATGAATTTAATAAATGATGCTAGGGTAGTTGAATTTGGATATGCAAAAATCTTCTGATGGATCACACACCCAAAAATGAAGAGCAAAAAACTCAACCACTGGAAGAAAACATAGGAGATACATGTGTGACTTCAGTGTAAAGCAGGATTACTGACTACAAAACTTACAAAGCAATATCAGTAGCTGTAACTACATTGAAATGTATTTAAAAAATCCTTTTTATGCAAAAGTCACCATACCCCATTTAAAAGACAAGCCACAGAGAGGAAGTGTATTTGCAATATATGTAACAAAATGTGTGTATTTAGAATATATTAAAAACTCGTTCAAAAACAATTTTTAAAGATCACAAATTCAATTAAAAATGAACAAAGTGTGTGAATAGGCAATTCACAGGACAGAAAACCTGAATGAACAGTGAACATTTGAAAAGATGCTTTACCTTATTAATACTCAAGGGAATGCACATTTATATTTAATGAGAATAATGTACCATTTGATGCCTTCAATGTTACATTATCAAAGCTATGTCTAAATATGAACTCCCACACAGTGAGGTCAGTGTAAATACACACAGCCATGTTGGAAAGCAATTTGGCACTGTCTGCTAATAGTGTGTTTGTTTTTTTAAGAAGGTCCCGTTTGTGAAAATTTCATTGTGTGTCAGTTTCTTAAACTCTTGTCACATGTGTTTTGGAAGATGGGTATGAGGATATTCACTGCAGGATTGTTTATAATAATAATAAATTAGAATCAATATAAATGGCCATAAATGGAGAGATGGAAGTATAAGTTGTGGTTCTTCGTGTAGTGGAATATTTTTGGGGCAATGAAAATGATTAAATTTGATCAAATACACTTGATTTAATGTATTACTACATCTTGATAGAATAAAATTCATAAAAATAGTTTTAAATTATTCTATATATTTTTGATTAGTGATAAAAATGTATTGGTGTGTTATAACAATAGGGAAACTTAGACATAATGATAATGGTAATAGGTCATTCTATATATGAAGTGGAATTTCAAGTGATCTTCTTTTTAGTTTATTAAACTTTCAGGAAGCACTTTAAATATTGAATATTTGACTTTTTCTGGCATAGGTAATTAGCACCTGTTTTCTATTTAAGGTACAAAATAAGTCCAACAATTGACATTTGCTGTGTAATCAAAGCTTTTCACTTTTTATTTTTATCTCAAATCTGTCACCTCTTTGTGGTATAATCTGATTATTTATCTTTCAAATCTGTCACCTCCTTGTGACGTAATCTGATTATTTTTAAAGAGAATACCTTTTGATGGGATAGTAACTAAATGTGGTTATATTCTAGGGTGTTAAGGTAAACTAAGATTAATATTGTTCTATGGGTCCTTTATTAACGTCTTTCCTTAGGAGTACAGACTATTTTTAGAAAATCTAAAATACATATGTGCACACATGACTCTCAACGACATACATACGTTGTACCCCTTGGTGTCTACCTGTTGCTTGCAACTCAATTATGGGGCCTTTTTTGGGAAAAATGTAGAGTTTCTAAAGCTTATTTTATTATTATTATTTCTTTGAGACGGAGTCTGGCTCTGTTGCCCAGACTGGAGTGTAGTAACATCATCTTTGGTCACTGCAACTTCCACCTCCTAGGTTCAAGTGATTCTCCTGCCTCAGCCTCCCGAGTAGCTGGGACTATAGGCACGCGCCACCATGCCCTGCTGATTTTTGTATTTTTAGTAAAGACGGGGTTTCACCATGTTGGCCAGGATGGTCTTGATCTCTTGACCTCACGATCCACCCGCCTTGGCCTTCCGAAGTGCTGGGATTACAGGCATTGAGCCATCATGCCTGGCCTAAAGGTTCATTTCAAATTAAGCTTGAGGGGCTTTTGTAGTCTTTCAATATACCTTTAATACATTGATGACTTACTTCAAGAATGCTTTTTGTTTTTCTGGTCTTAACTATTTTCCATAATATTTATTGGATTAGTATGTTTATTAAATAAAATATGTTTTCATACTGAAATGAATACTACTTGCATTCTTACTAGTGTAGAGGTGTAGGCTAGAGTATTTGACATTCTGGAATAGATTTTAACTTACTTGGCTTAAAAATACTCCTAACCATACTGTAACTTTTGAAACACTTATAAGGTTAGCCTCTTGGGTTCATGCCATGAGCTGTAATTATGTATAAATGATGTTAGTGGCTTAATGGGATGTTTTAAGTTTTATTTTAGAATTTTTATGAAGGTGAAGCACTAAAGAAAAGCTTATCAAGTTTCAACCAGAGAAGCAGTAGGAGACACACACACACACACACACACACACACACACACTCACTCTAGCTCTCTCTCGCTCTCTCTTTCTCCCTTATTATGAGGAATTTGCTTGCATAGTTCATGCTGACTAGTCTAGAGTCCACAAGCAGGCAGTAAGGAAGGAAGATCCAGAGGGCACAGTTGTAAACCCAGTTGGTGTTTGGAATATCTGAGCTTAGAAAAGACCAAAGCTCTCTTTTAAAGACTTCTAATGGAATAAGTCAGATTAACCCAGGGTAATCTCCTTGTTGATTAACTTAAATTCAGTTGATTACTTTTCTTAATTACATCTGCAGAATTTCTCACAACAGTATCTAGATTTTGTTTGTTTTTTTTTATTTTTGTTTTTGAGACATTCTCTAGCTCTTTGGCTCAGGCTGGAGTGCAGTGGCTTGATCTTGGTTCATTGCAACCTCCACCTCCCAGGATCAAGTGAAGAAGGTATATGTATGCTACCAAATGGCCACTATTTCCCATTTATAGTCCACCTCTTAAAAAAGTATACCTTATAGACCATCCCAACTGGAAGCATACAGGAAACGAAATTCTGGAAACTCTAGTGTAGCCTAGCTAAGCTGACACACCGCAAAGCCATCACACTAGATAACTAACTCTTTTTCCTAAATAGTATCTCCCTTTATTTTGTTGATTGATATTAAAGGATATTTTCATTGATGAGTGAGGGATATAAATTTAGGTGTTATTAGATGATACACAGCTATTTCTAGAAGGTTAAGGTCAATCTGGTAACCTGGTCCTTTTTTGACTTATATTTAGCTTATGTTTACTAAATGGGTTTACCTGCCCCTGCCCTGCATGTTCTTTGATTTCCTCCCTGGCACCAATTTTGTGTGTTTAATGTACAAGCTCCTTTTAATATTTATTGTGAAGGAGGAGGTTTTTGCCAAAGATTTTTGGGGGGTATGGAGTGTGGGGAGAGACTTTTTTGTGTGTTTGTTTCTGAGTAACCAGTTCTCTTCATTTTGTCTCTGTTCTCCCGTGAGCAAATGAAAATTCAGGGTTTGGAGCAAACTTTTGACATTCCGGTTATCAGTCGGCAAATACGAGTACTGGATAAGTGTTTAGCACTGTGGCAAGCCCCGTAGAATTATAGAATATGTGCCTGTTGCCTTGCCGAGGATCTCCAAGTTCATTTATGCCAACATAGCTCTTCCATACACACATAAATACATATTCCTGGACATTGTCATAAGCTAGAGTCATTATTCTACACAGTTGTGTTTCTGTCACTGCTTTTCACTGATGTGTGCAGGATTACATGAAGACAGCTGTGAATTAATATTTGGGCAGTACGAACGCTACAGATATCCACAGTGCCACTAGGTTGAATAGGACATTGCAGCCTACCAACTACAAATAATGGAAAGAACTCCTGTTAGTCTTCTATCTTAACATTCCAAGGATGAAACACCTTTTGTAACGTAATGAGCTATGCGCTGTTGCTCTCTTACATTTTGGAAATCGTGTGATCTTTTGCTTGAGGAGGAAGTAGGGCAGACGGTAGTGGATCCTTCAGCATAATTCTTACTTTGCTTGTGGTGGTAGATCATGGGACTCTGGTTCAGTCCTTTAGTTTTGTGTTTTTCATTTTAATTTCACAGAAGGCAGGTAAAATACTCTTTCAGTATTGCCTGAGTTTTTAAAGTAAATCTTGAATTTTTCAGGTATTTATTTTCCCTAACTAATGTAGAAAAATACATATGTAGAATGCACGAGAAAGCATCATATGGCATAGGAGCGTAGTAATCATGTAATCAGTATATTTTATGTTACTTGCTATTTTCAGTTTATGTTCTAGAAATTTAATAACAAATAACAAATTAAATAGAAATTTAATAACAAATGGTGGATATTTTAGGGAAATGGTTCCTAATATAGGAGGGCAGTTTAGCATTTGTTGAATAAATGCATAATTACAGAAACCATGGATTCTATAGTTCTTTTTAAATGAGTTTGTAGCATGTTAATTATGGTAGTATGAATATATGTTGAGAAACTAGTATCTTTGTATTTGACATGATTTCATTTGTAGAATTCAGAGCTACTTTGTTTATACAAAAATGAGACAACTACAGAAATTAATATTTTAAAAACTGATGAAAATATAAAAGAAGTGCAGGTTCAGATCTGTGCAGGACGGAAGAGAAATAGCTACTGGTTATTTACCAAACTTTTCTTTTTTAATGCCTTGTGAATAACACAAAAAATTAAAAGGAGCAATCTTTGCTTCTAGAGCTTACTGTTACGTACACTGGAATATTAAAGTATGATCATAAGTATCATTTTAGAGCCATAAGATTGAATGGAAGCAAAGCGGGGCTTAGGGAGAATGAATTTGGATAGAGTAGGGTAGTGGAAGACAGTTAAGGAATGGGTAGTATTTGAACTCATCCTTCAATTTCATTAAGTTTTTATAAATTCCCTTTACTGTTCGTTGTGTACTGCTTGTGACATAATAATAGTCACGGTTTATCCCACTTTCCAGGAAACTGTAGCGGTCCTCCTTTATGTGTCATTTCTAATCCAAACCCTTAATGGAGGGCAGTTTAGTGCTTTGATCAGCTGAACTCTCTTCCAGTCTAAAACCCCAAAGATTACAGTTGTGTCTTTATTAAGCTTTTTTATATTTAAAAATAATTTTATTTTCATGTAATGGTTAATATATTTTTATTAACTAAGTTGGTTAAAAAATAAATTATCTTAAGCTAGCACTTTTTATTCTGAAAGTGCATTTCCAATTTTATTTTTCTAAATTATAACCGCTAGTCATGTCATGTCATTTGTTGTTCAGTCATCCCTTCCCAGTGTTTGTGTTTAATTTTCTACAATCATCTATTCTAGATTCCAGCCTGTCCATACCATAGTTACATTATGGTAATATTAATTTCAGAGCTCTTACATGATGGGTACTACTCTATGTGCTATCCGAACACTTAAAACTCAGCGTAGCTCTGAGATGTTAGTACTATATTTATCTCTCTTTTGTAGATGAGGAAACTGAGGCATAGATGAGTTCAAGCATTTTGCCTAACACTAAACAGCTGTTAGGTGGTTAGTAAGTGTGGTATCGTAAATTCCTTAGAGTATCAGAAAATGAATATTAAACATTTGCATTTTTAAAATACTACTATAAAACAATTGTTTTGTGTTGAATCTCTGTGGGATTTATAGCTAAATAAAATTCCCTCTGAAAAATGGAGCATTTGCACAGTGAACCATGTGCTGCCATTCTCACTCTCTCCTTAAAACTTAAAACAGTACGTGAACCTGTTAATGACCTTTGCTTGAGACAGGCTGTATCTGCATTTTTCAAAACATCTTGTTTCCTTTTTTTTTTCCCTTTTCTCTCTCTCTCTCTGCCTCTCTCCCTCCCCCTCTTTCTTCCCCCTTCCTCCCTCCCTCTTTCTCTCTCTTTGTCTCTCTCTCTCTCCCCTTTCCCTCCTTTCCCTTCCTTTCTTTCTTGACGGAGTCTTGCTCTTGTCACCCAGGTTGGAGTGCAGTGGCGCAGCTCACTGCAGCCTCTGCCTCCTGAATTCAAGCAGTTCTCCTGCCTCAGCCTCCCGAGTAGCTGGAATTACAGGCACCTGCCACCACACCTGGCTAATTTTTGTATTTTTGATAGAAATGGGGTTTCGCCATGTTGGCTAGGCTGGTCTCAAACTCCTGACCTCGTGATCCCCCGCCTCGGCCACCCAAAGTGCTGGCATTACGACGTGAGCCACCACGCCTGGCCATCTTGTTTCTTATCATTTTCAATGATATAGTTATAATCTTCATTATGTTGGCTTTTAAGTATTGTATTTAGCCTTTCTTCTTAATAGGTAGTTTTCAGGTCTTCAAAGGCAGACAGTGTCATCTGAAGTCAGTTTAACTGAGTACATTGGGTTAGGTTTCTGCCCATTAGTTTATCTCATTTTTAAATGAGAAATAGGTGATTATAATAATGCCTACCTCTAAGATTGTTGAAAGGATTAAGTTATTTTATGAATATCAAGTGCTGAGTGTAAAGCCCTATATGTTATTTTTTTGTTTTGGTTGATACTGACTGCACTAACTTTATTTTTGTATCTCATGCTGTGCTCTAGGGAGCACTTACTAAAAAGTCTGTGCTAAAGGATATGGAGATGAGTCTGCTTCCATACTTCTTGAAACTTTTTAGGAATCATATATACCATACTGATGATGTCAAAAGAAAAAATAATAGAATGGGAGTATTCAGGGAACATCCTGTCTGGGAGGGATAAATTTGATTGAAAGATGATTATTGAAACTGGGATTTTGATGATTTAGGGAGGAAAATGAGTATAGGTAGAAATGTTAGTCTTTTATTTGTGTATTTTTCCCCGGTATACTATCAGTAAATATTCAATTGAGTATTTTAAAACATCACATTCTAAAAGTTATTTCATTTTTCTGTGCCTTTTAATTATCTTGTGTCCCTAGATGATGGTGAGAATAAGACCTAGTGTACAAAATCTCACATATGAATTAGTGAAAGGATTATTTTAATGCTGTGAGGAAATATTTTGTGCTTCGATGGGCAGTAACTGATTTTATATGGGTGCTTGTTAGCAACAGAAACTCAGCCCAAAGTTTCTATTATAAAAGGATTTCCCAACAATCATTTATTTCTATCATCACTATTTTTGTTAAATATTAGTCAGCTTTAAAGTTGTTGGGAAATAACAAATCACTTGATGATTTTTGTCTTTTTATGGGAAACTTTTTGTATATATTTAATTCACTCTTCTCAGCCTTAACTGTGTTTCATCAAGATCATACTCAACTTTTCAACTGATCTTGTCCAGTTTCTGCATGCTAAAACTAGCTCATATCAGAGAAATCTCACTCATTTTGGTCATTCTGGGGCCAGAATAGTATTATTTGGCTAGTACTGGGGTTACATAAATTTAGTTTAGACATAAAGTAATTAGCAATTAAGTTAGTGTAATTAATGTATGAAAATTGGAAGACAGACCTGACAGTCAATAAGTACTGTGTCTGTAGGAGATAGATGTTGTAGTCCTGTTGTTTTTAAATTGGAAATTATTTGGCTTAACACAATAAAATTACTTGAATTTAGCAACTTGTTCCTTTGTGCTTCATTTAATAAGTATTTGTTGAATGCCTGCTGAATGACTTTCCTAGATGATTTCAACGGACTGAATATAAAATTATCCTAATTTTCATATTTTATTAAAAAATAATTTGCTTTGAAAATGTAGTTTTTGTTGGACTCATGTTCAAGTTTTTAAAAGTTTTTTGAGGTCTGCTTTTGTAACTGAGTCAGTGAGAAATTAAATTGTATGAAATCTACCTTATGCCCAGTTTCTCAGTGAACATTTCTTAAACTAATCTAAGATTATATGTACAACTGGAGATGGTAATATGTCTAAGCTTTAATATTTGTCTTAAAATGTATATATTCACAGTAAGCATGTTATTGGAACCTTGGTTTGCGTCAGTATGTAACACTTTTGAATTCTGTTTGGAGAAGTTTTGGCGTGTGAACTTTCACAAGAGCACAGTAGGAGCAGCAGTCTTATGCTCATTTGCTTGACTACCAATGTATAACTAAAAGAGTCTGTCAGCAGGGGTGGGACAGTCAGTATGCTCCAATGCTTCATGTTACAGAATCCCTTTGTTCAAACAGATACTGTAATTAGAGCATACTTTTAAACTTCATAAGGCACTGACTCATAAAGTTTTTCAAAAATCCAAAACAAAAGTAGTTTCTCAAATATTGAGACTATTCTTTTACTTTGTAGTTTTACATCACTGTATACAGTGGCTTCAAAAATGAAATGGAAGCTATTTTATTGAAAAGTAGTAAAATTTAGTTACAAACAAGGGGGTTAATTAGTCCTAACTTAGTAACAATGTTGGAAATGTGCATTGTATATTAAGATCTAATTTTAGTTTTAACCTCACCTATTCAAAACTTTGAAGACTAGAGGAATTTTATGTAAGTGAAGTAGCTACAGATTTATCCTTTTTGTATATGTGTATCATTGTAATTTGATAGGTGAATCTCTCATTTAGGGGGAAAACATTTTTGTAGGTGCAAAGAGATCTGTTATAGCAGATGTTTTTCTCCCAGTTCTTGACATAATTCTGGATGTGACTTACTCAGAGATTCATTTATGGAGAAAGAATACTTGGCATGAAGTTAGGAGATAGGACAAGTGCAGAAAGACAAAACCAAATCTACTGAATAATCTCATCTACCCCTTTATCTGCCTTCAAAGTCCCCACCAGCTCTAGAATTCTGTGAGGACAAGATGTGCTTAGAATTCTACACAAAAATATTTAAAGGTAAAAAGGTAAAGTAAAAAATTCTAGAGATTCCACTATTCTGTGTTCTGTTTCTGGTTTTTCACTACTTTATGATGCTGTTTTAGGACAATTTCTCATGTAGGTGATATGTTGTGCTAGGAATTAGTTGTTGAGGGTGCATACTCTAAAGTTGCTCTGGCTAGGTATGGTAGCTTGGTGGTACACTTACTGCCTGACTTGACTAAATCATGTGAAATGTTGGTAAGACCGATAGTCCCATGTTCATGTAACTTAATGAGGATTGAATGAGGTGATGTATTTATATTGCTTAGCGTCGTCCTTGGCAAGCAGTAAGTGTTTGATAAAAGCTTAGTTGCCATCATCATTTTCATTTTTAAGTTTGTTTATCATCACCTTAGGCTAATTTATCTCACCATAGTATACTTGTCAAGAATATAGACCATAATAAAGAATCATTAATAATTGTGACTATGGGCCGGGCGCGGTGGCTCAAGCCTGTAATCCCAGCACTTTGGGAGGCCGAGACGGGTGGATCGCGAGGTCAGGAGATCGAGACCGTCCTGGCTAACACGGCGAAAACCCGTCTCTACTAAAAAATACAAAAAACTAGCCGGGCGAGTTGGCAGGTGCCTGTAGTCCCAGCTACTCGGGAGGCTGAGGCAGGAGAATGGCGTAAACCCAGGAGGCGGAGCTTGCAGTGAGCTGAGATCCGGCCACTGCACTCCAGCCTGGGCGACTATGAGACTCCATCTCAAAAATAAAAATAAAAAAAAATAATTGTGACTATCTGCTCTGCCATCAAGTGTGAATGAATTATAAAGTTGCTTAATATGCTACTAAATTTTAATTTGCTGTATAAATAAAGCTATTTTCCATTTCCTTGGAACCTCTCTGGTTATTGCACCCTACCTTAAAAGATGGAAGGTTAGTGGTTTTGAGCTCTGAACATATTTATACATACAGTATTTGTATGTAATTTGCCTTTGCTGTCACTTTGCTGTTATATTGAGATAGAATTTGAGTCTTGCAGTTTAAAAAATACTTTTGACCCATCTTGTTTCTTGTTCTGATACGTCAAAACACGGTAGCATTGAGGTTTTAGAGTAAAAGAAAAGCAGTCTTTGATGGGGTGTGAAAACCGGACCTCATAAGCATTATTGTAGAAAATCTGGGAGAATTGACTAGAAGTAAGAGAACAAGAAATGGAGTAAAAATTGTCATTTACAGCTGGTCACCAAGGAGAAAGAAAGAAGCAGTCCCAGAAACCAAGATACATGAGCAAGGGCGAATATATGAGGGATTATCTAAACAGATGCAATAATCATGAGTACAGCAGAGCACTATGGGAAAGCTGCAGCATATTCATGCACAGTTTGATATTTGATTTTAATGATGCTCTTCAATCATAAAAGTTCAGTTATTCAATTCGGTAAATACTTGTTTAGAGCCAGATATGTGTAAAATCAATGTGTACATACTGTCAAGAGTATGAAAATCAATGAGATGATTCTGATATTCAACTTAGAGCAGACTTTCTAATAGCTAGAAAAAGACAATGCACAGATAACTAAGTTACTATATGATACAGAAAAAAAAAAGAAGAAAAGTAAGTATTAAAGAAGGAGAAAGGAGGCATTGTAGATGTAGGTGATGGCTTCCATAAACTTACGGGTATCAAAATCCATGTTTGGGGAATGGCCAATATATAGCATGGAGCAAATCTGAGCCTGTCATGGAAAGTGAATGAACACAGCACTTCAGGTTAGTGTGGATAGACATGAATGGGTATATGTGCAGCAGGCAGTCTCTGTTAAAGCACAAGTAAGCCATGACTGTGTTTCAGAGATTTTCTATAAAGCCGCAAGTTCTAAAAATCCACGCTGATTCAGAAAATTCATTCAGGGTGAGTAATAGCTAAGACGTAATTGTGGACAGATTTGAAGCAGGGAGGTGTGAACCGCAGTTTGGATATGTGGAGTTCAGGCTGCTTTAGAGATTGAAGTACACATTTCTAGTTGGCAGTTGAATTTGGAGGTACAGAAATCAGGGGACAGTACTGTGCTGGAAAATGTAAATTTGGGATTATATTGATGCAAAACTGTGTTCTTCTATATTGCTGAAGATTTAGTGGCACATATATTATGAAATGATACTGCTTTTTAGTAACTGTAAAACAGGCATTATAGTAGTCATGAGCTATTTGTTTCCACATCAGTATCTCAGCTATTAACCCCTGAAAGATTATTTGAAACATAATTGTAAAAAGAAACAAATAAATGCCTCATAGAACACAGTTACTGATAAATAAAGCATTTTTGGTGTGCATCCATATCGTCATCCCTCCTGTCTGCTTATTTCAACGTTTTCTGTGTCCTGATTTATTTATTAAAGTGATAAAATGGGTTTTGCGAGTGGATTGTTACTATGGATATTTTGAGTTCAGAAGTAACCATCCTATAATTGTATCTATACTTACTTTATGACTAAAAGAGGACCTTTTGGAGTGTGTTTTATTGATTTCTCTATAAAATTTGCCAATCCCAGATTGCCTTTATAATCTGCTTAAGAAACAGAATGAAATCACAGGGAGAAATAGTGTTTGTATTAAATAATTACTAAGCTCCAAATTAACTGAAGGAATGTACTTTAACTCTTCTTGAGCTGGAATGGACTACAGTAGAATAAATGTGGCTTCTGGGTAGCATGACCTCAAAGCCTTTTTTTGTGGGACACTTGCATGGATGAAAGATTTTCTGAGGCCTGATATGGAAAAGAGGTGCTTTTAGTGTTTACTTTCAGTTGCTACATTGTTTGATTTTTGAAGTGTCCACTTCATTTATTCCTTGTGGTGAAAACTCAGGGTCCTTTTCATCTGGAAGCTCACATCCCCCAGTTTTGCGTAAAATGTATAACATTGATGTTTTTTCTCCCTCTGCTTTCTTTTTCTTTATATTGGTAGTTGGACATCTGTCATTTCGGTTTCTGAACCTCTTGGACTAGTCCTCTACTATTACACAGTTCTGCACCGGTTTTTTTTTTTATCTCTGTCTTTTGCTACTTAGAGGGAGAGTTCCTCAGTTTGTCTTCCAACCTTCTATCAAGTGTTTCATCTTTTCTCTCATATTTTTAGTTGCAGGAGTTTCTATTTGTATTCAGAATTTTTAAATAGAGCATTCTTTACTTGTTTCAGCATTGTAGTGTTTTTTCTTAACTCTCTGAAGCCAGGGTCAGTTGTTCAAGTCTCCTGTCCCCAAGATGTGGGCCTGGGTTCCCTTGCTCTGCATGTGGAGCAGGGGAGATGGCCGGCCAGCCCAGCCGTCAGTGTGGAAGTTACCCTGTCAACTGTTCTAATGCAGTTTCAGCGAGTGTTCTACTTCCTTTTGGAATCAGTTTCTGGTCTGTTGCTGGGAATTAGGGGATGCTTGATAGCTAGCCATTTGTGGATAGGGGATATGGGGATTGAGCTACTATTTCAATGAGAGTTCATCTAGTCCTACAATCTCAGCCCCCACCCTCACCCCGATTTTCACTGCTGCCCATGTCCTCAGTGTTTTTGGAGCGGGGGAGGGGGGGATTAGGGGGATTGCGAAGAAATACGTTTCTTAACTAGAGTCTGCTAACTTTTAAGTTAACCATCTGCTTTCTAGATTCTTAATTTTTAAATGGCTTCCTTTCCCATTTTCTTATTTCTTAGGAATTTGGACATCTTATTTATTTATAATAGACACAGGGTCTCACTGTGTTTCCCACACTGGCCTTGAACTCCTGGGCTCAAGCATTCCTCCTGCCTCGGCCCGCAAAGTGCTGGGATTACAGGCATGAGCCACCGTGCCTGGCCGAGTTTGTACATATTAAACTCTACAGTGTTATAGAAAAATTTTTGGTGGGAGTGGAAGTACACAATTCCATTAATTTCTCCATCTTTGAAAGTTTTTGCTCTTTCAATTGTTCTTAAAAGTGTAAGCAAAAATGTTTAGTTTGAAGCCAACAGGGTAGATGTAGCTTTCTCCTGTTTTTATATTTTTAATTATCATTTAAGTTGTTGAGTTAATAAAAGTATGCGTTGGCCAAGGTGTTTTACACCTTAAAAATGTATTCCTGCAATAAAGCAAAATGGCAAATACTGCAACTTTGTTTCTATCATGAAAATAATTATTCCTTTTAAATTCTCTGGCTTTTCTCCATGTATAAAGGTTTCTGTGGCAAGTCACAATTTTGGTTTTTATTCTTAAGCTTTTCTCAAATATATTTTATTATAAATGTTCCTCCATTTTCATTGTATTAGTGTTTATATGCATTAGTGTTTGACACACACACACACACACAGAGCTTTTAATGTCTTTGTCTGTAATAACATCTGTATCACTTCTAGATTGGTTTGAGTGGCTTGATTGGTTGGGGAGACGGTCTCATTATGTATTGCATTTTTCTTGCTGCTTTGCATGCTTGTTAAATTCTAATTGTATGCTAGACTTTTACCTTGTTGGATGGATATTTTTATATTCCTATAAATATCTTTGAGCTTTGTCCTGGGACACATTTAAGTTAGTTGGAAATAATTTGAGGCATTTGGTCTTACTTTTAAAATGTATTTAGTTGTACTGGAACAATGCTCAGATTAGGTTTAGTTATTTCCTACCAC
Source organism: Piliocolobus tephrosceles (assembly GCF_002776525.5). Classification (NCBI taxonomy): domain Eukaryota; kingdom Metazoa; phylum Chordata; class Mammalia; order Primates; family Cercopithecidae; genus Piliocolobus; species Piliocolobus tephrosceles. Next base: position 14,841,023 of record NC_045438.1, read on the forward strand.
TGAGGCAAGACCTTTCTGTGTACCTTACCCACGGGGTATCATTCAGGTCTTTCAGTCTTGTTCTTTTCTGGAGCCAGGCACTTTGACCTGGAATCCTTTTGGGTGGTTCCTTCCCTGGCCTCTGGAATTTCCTCTTGAGTATGCAATGATCAGTGTTCAGCTGAATATTTGAGTGGCAGCTCTTCCAGGACCCTGTGAGCTCTGGCTGCCTCGGTTTCCCTGGACTCTTGTTTAGTCTCCTCATGGAGTTGTCTGGAGACTCTCAAGCCAGTGAGTGGGGGTAGTCACAGACTTACCTCAGTTTTTTCCAACTCTTTGCATCATTTGTCCTTAGTTGTCTGATGTCCAGTGGCTTGAAACTTGTTTATGTGTTTTGCCAGTTTTTTGGTTGTTTCAGCAGGAAGATGAATCTGGTTCCTGTTACTGTATCTTGCCTGGAAGCAGAAGTCCCTCATACATATGCATTTAGGCAAATAGGTGTACTTTTAGGCCCACCAAATAATGACAGACTAGTAGCTTTTGTAGGTCTCTCTCCAAAAAAGATAATAAATAAATAAATAAATAAATAAATAAATAGAAATACGAATTTTGCTGAGAAAATACTGTTAGCATTCTTGAACATGACAATTGAAATCTGGATAACAAAACTAATTTTTCTTGCCACAGTAGAGATATTAATACACATTTTATTTCTTGCCATACAGATAACCCTGAGGTTTCCAATTTCTTGATTCATTGACTCCTTGGTTTCCCCGTTAGTTTGCATGGTGTACCCTAGTCAAAAAGAAATATTTCAGAATTCTGTTTATTAAATATTTACTCTATGAACAATTAGTATTTATATTAAAAATAGTGAATTGAAACAGACTATGCATTTTATTTGTAAATAACCACATTTTTACTAATAGCATTTGTATTTTCATGGGTGCTGTTTAAATTCTCAAACTTTGGAATCAGATTTTTATACTGCCACCCTCTTTTCTTATTCCACATGGATTTTTGTATGGACTTGATTTTTATTACAGCAACCGCTAAAAACCTAGCTTTGTAAAGATATGACATCATCAAAAAGAATGTAATGTGACCTTATGTTGAAACAGTCAGATATTCTGAGCTGGTGGTTCACATAGTGTTGGACGGATGGTACCCCTGTAAAATACTGTGCTGACTCAGAGTTCACTCTTTGGAAATACATAGACGGCCCAGCATAGGATTGTGTCTGATTTTTTTTTTTTTTTTCTGTATTCCCTTAAAATATGTGGATACATTTTCATCCTAAAGATGTATTAATTAAAAATAAAGCAGAAGCATTTACTGTTAAAATCTGTGTGAATTGTTGCAGAAAGCAGTTTTATTATGCCTGCTTTATTTTCTTTTATTGGAATCTAGCAATTAGGTAAATGGTAACTTCTAAAATAAAGGTCCAGCAACAGCAGATATTTATTGTTTGTCTGGTACCTTGCGCTGTGCCAGGTGCATTTATATATGCCATGTATATACTATTTATATTCTCATTTTATTTAAAAACACTTTCTCTAAAAACAGCGATTCTGAAATTCTGACCAACTCTATTTAACCTCCCTGTAGCTTGACCAGGTTTTCAGCATGGGGATATTTCTTACTAGAAGACATTAAGGAAATGAAATACAGATATTCTCTATGAAACTAGTGTTTATGACTTGATATAATTAAAGAGTAGCCTTACAGTTAATTTTAAAGTATGGTCTGATGGGAATGTAGATAAAACTATTTTCATAATTACCGTATGAAGTACTTAAAACAAGTGGCAGTCATCTTACACAATAACATCTATATGCAAAATACCTTTTCTAATGCTGAGGACAACCAATATCATTAAAAGCAGTTGTAATGAAGTGGGCAGATCACTGAATTAGAGAATGAAAACTTTGATTCAGCTCCTAAATTGACAGCCTGTTAGCTGTGTGACATTGAGAAGTAACCTCCCTAACCTTGATGACCTTCTGTTTACTCATAAGTAAAATGTAGAAATAATGATATGTTTCTCAAAGTGTTTTTCATGGTAATGTAAGGACAGTATCAGATCTATGTTTCTTAGTGCATAGGAGCACACTAGGGGCTGATCTTGTAAGCATTTGGTTCTGTGCCTGGTAGAAAGTACGTACTCAGCAAATACTTGTTGAATTAATTATCATTTGACCCAGTAGTATCACATTCAACCAAGCTTTGAGGACCCAGGAAAATAATTCCAAGACTTGTAATGCCATCATAGCAAAATAATGCAAACACAGCTTAAATAATTGACAACAGGTTACTATTATGAAAGATGTACTCTCTTTAAAGAGAAAAATTTTAATTGTGTACTCTGTAAATTTTTTAGGAGGAGCAAAATAGAGGCAAGCCCAATTGGGAGCATCTAAATGAAGATTTACATGTACTAATCACTGTGGAAGATGCTCAGAACAGAGCAGAAATCAAATTGAAGAGAGCAGTTGAAGAAGTGAAGAAATTATTGGTACCTGCAGTAAGTAATTTCCAGACCTTAGATTTGGGCCTTGTCCTTTTTTGTCAGTTTATTTTAAGTTATTGTGATGTTTATGAGGAATAGGTTATTGGTTGTTAGAAATTTTATTTAAGCATAAAATTAAAAACACCTAACTGATATTTCTAAGATAATAAAAACGTAAAGTTCATATTTAGGGGTCCTTAGATAGACATTAAAAGGGATTTTGGAGGGTGACATCTCATAAGAAATTATCCAGACGCTTTTGTGTTCTCAGTTCTCCTTCCCTCCCGGTTTCTCTTTCCCCATCTCTTCCCTCTGCCTCCCTTCCTTGGATTGGCTCCTTGTTGTTACTTAACCCTTTAATATTTTTAGAAATAATAATTGCACTACTCCTAGAGTTTTTGTTGTTTTTTTTTTAACGGGAAATGAAAAATAAATTACTAGTTTTCTGGGCCATTAATTTTTTTTTTTCTTATATTAGTAAAACTATATGGAAATGTGGACCCTAATTTGCTATTGAAAAAACTAGGACTGGGCGTGGTGACTCATGCCTGTAATCCCAACACTTTGGGAGGCTGAGACGGGTGAATCACCTGAGGTCAGGAGTTTAAGACCAGCCTGGCCAACATGGTGAAACCGCATCTCTACTAAAAATACAAAAAATTAGTTGGGAATATGCAGTCTCCTGTAATCCCAGCTACTTGGGAGGCTGAGGCACGAGAATCGAGCCTGGGAGGCAGAAATTGCAGTGAGCTGAGATCGCGCCACTGCACTCCAGCCTGGGTGACAGAGTGAGACCGTGTCCCAAAAACGAAAAGAAAAAACTAGGAATACTGTTAGTATTGTGTCCAACAAAAAGTATTGGCATTTTGTTAAGGTACCTGCTGCTTTTTATTTCCCAGATAGCCTATTCTTTATTACCCTAATAGTTTATTCAACAAGTAAACTCACAGATCATAAACATTTCCCATTAACTTGATGAAATTAATTCCTTGGAATAAAAGTTTTGTGTAAATTCTGTTGATAGATTTTATTTTTTTAAAATGAGCTGGTTAAATATAAACTAAAATCCGTATTTGTATAATATTAAACCATGGAATCTTTCTCATTTTCCTTAATTGTGTGGTATTGAAAACCTGTACAGAAAAGGAGATTTTTGAAAGTATACTGGACTATTAGTGTCATGATCAGAAAAAGTTATTTAACATTGACTTTTATTGCTAAGTGTATCCAATAATATTTAGCTCATTTTATACTAAGCAAATGAGTTCACCTATAATATAGCAAATAGATCAGTGTGTAGTACTGAAACTTTTACTGACCTATTAGATTTATTCTGATCATTCTGTAAGCCACTTCAGTTCTGAAAAGGTATTAAACTGGGAAAAAGCACTGAGTTAGAAGCTGTGTTTTTCAGAAAGTTAGTTCTGACCTCTCTGTATCTATTACCACATTTACAAAACCAGGGAGTTAGTGTAAATGACCTAAGGATCCTTTTGTTTTAAAAATTGTTTGTCTTTGAATACATATCTTGAGGTTGATTTGTTTTTGCTTTTTTTGCTAGAAATATTTATAGGATTAATCTTCATAGTTTGATGTGTGTATTCAGTAGTAGTATTCAGTATTCAGTAGTATCAGTGTATTCAGTGGTATTATCAAATTATCTTAATTTGATTTAAGTTCTTTTTATGAGAATACCATGGTAGGCTAGTTGACCGAAAAGACCAATCTTAACCATCCACAACATACATTCTTCCAAAGTACACTTTTCCCCTGATCATAGCATATACTACACAGATTTGAACTGTGCAGGTCCACTTTTTGAAGTGGATTTTTTTCAAAAAAAAAAAAAAATCTATTGGAAAATTTTTTGGAGATTTGCAGCAATTTGAAAAAATGCACAGATGAACCACGTAGCCTGAAATGTTGAAAAAAATTGGAAAAATTAGATATAATGCAAAAAATGTATGTACATGCTAGCCTGTTTTCTCATTTACTACCATAAAATATAGCAAAAAAAAAAATCATAAGTGAAAATGTATCAAACATTATACTTGAAAACACTTAATGTACATGGTGCCGTTCACAGTCAAGAGAAGTGTCAACAGATGTCAAGATTCAGTATTAAACCTTAACTGTAGTACATAGTAATACATAGTGCACCACTGCAGTAATTTCATAGCTGCCTCCTGTTACTATTATGGTGAGCTCAAGTGTTGCGAGTATTCACTTTAAATGCTTTGTGACTCTCATCATCTCAAATGAGCTTTTTGTGTCTTTGGTAAATTGCCTTACTGTGGTAAAAAGTGATCTCTCACAGTTCTTAAGTATTTTTCATTGTGTTTAGTATGAACTGTAAACCTTGAGTAGTACCAGGAAACCCATGGGAATTCCACTAGTGATAATGGAAGTGCTTCCAAGAAACAGAGATAAGTCATGACATTACGAGAAATTGGTGAAGCCACCTCTGCAGCTATGCCACCAGTTACAAAAACCTTGCACCTTTTGCGAATTACCTGTTTATCACCTGTTGAAGTTGCAGCTTTTATGTGGGTGCAGGATTACTATGAGAAAGGCATACCTATAAACTCTAATATCATTTGAGTTAAAGCAAAGTCATTATATGACAACTTAAAGCAAGAGGAAAGTGAAAGATCTAAAGCTGGAGAATTTATTGCCAGCAAAGGATGGTTTGATAGTGTAAGAAAAAGGTTTGGCTTTAAAAAGTGTCAAGATAACAGGAAAAACAGCTGCTAAGCAAGAGACAACAGATGAGTTCCCAGATGCCATTAAGAAAATCATTGAGGAGAAAGTTCATCTGTGTGAACAGGTCTTTAATGCGGATGAAAGCACCCTATTCTGGGAGGGGAAAATGCCATAAAGGACATTTATTAGTAAGGAAAAGAAGCAAGCACCAGCATTTAAGGCACGGATAGGCTAACTCTGCTGTTTTATGCAAATATAAATCAGGTTTATGATCAGGACTGCCCATATCTATAAACCTACTAATCCCTGAGTCTTGAAAAGATAAACACCAGCTTCCAGTCTTTCAGTTGTACAGCAAGATGGCCTGGACAATGAGAACCTTTTTTCTAGTTTGGTTTGATCGATGCTTTGTCCCCGAAGTCAGCGTACTATTGTCAGTAAGGGGCTGCCTTTTAAAGTTCTTTTGAATTTTGGACAATTCCGCTGGCCACCCAGAGCCTCATGAATTCAACAGTGAAGGCATTGAAGTGGTGTACTTGCCCCTAAACACATCTCTAATTCAGCTTCCAGGTCAGGGGGTCATAGAGACCTTTGAGCCTCATTACACATCGTACTCTATGGAAAGGATTGCTAGGGAAGAGAACCCATATAGAACATCATGAATGTCTGGAAGGATTGCATCATTGAAGACACCATTATTACAGAAAAAGCCATGAAAGACGTCAAGGTCAAAACAATAAATTCCTTGGGGGGGGAGCAAAATTGTGTCCAGTGTTGGCGCATGATTTCACTGGATTTGGTGCAGAGCCAGTCAAGGAAGTCCTGAAAGAGATTGTGGATGTGGCAGAAAAGGTGGTAGGTGAAGGGTTTTAAGATGTGGATCTTGGAGAAATCTTAAGAGCTAATAGATGCCACACCAGAGGAATTAACAGAAGAGGATTTGATGAAGATAAGTGCTTCTTAACCAGTGCCAGGCAGTGAGGAAGATATAGAGGAAACAGTACCAGAAAACAGGTGGACATTAGACTGTCTGGCAGAAGGGTTCCAATTATACAAGACTGCTTTGGATGCTTTTACGACATGGGTGATGTGGGCATTGAAACTAAAGTAAATGGTGGAAAAAGGATTGGTATTGTATAGAAATGCTTTTAGAGATATGAAAAAAATAAAAGGCAGAAATTATGATATATTTCTGTAAACCTAAATCAAGTGTGTCTGCCTCTCCTGCCTCCCCTTCCACCTCCCGACCTGTTCTGCCTCTACCACTGAAGAGACAGCAATACTAACAACTCCTCCTCCTCTTCAGTGCGAAGACTACAAAGATAAAGACATTATGGTGATCCATTTTATGAATAGTAAATGTATTTTCTCTTCCTTATGATTTTCTTAACATTTTCTTTTTAAATTTAATTTATTTTATTTTTTTATTTTGTAGAGAGAGGGTCTCCCTATGTTGCCCAGGCTGGTCTCAAACTCCTGAGCTCAAGTGATCCTCCTGCCTCTGGCTCCCAAAGTGCTTGGATTACAGGTGTGAGCAACCACACCCCACTTAATAACATTTTCTTTTCTGTAACTTACTTTATTGTAAGAATACAGTATATAACACATACAAAACATACAAAATATATGTTGATCAGCTGTCAGGCTTCCAGACAACAGTGGACTATTAGTAGTTACATTTGGGGAGAGCTGAAAGTTACACAAGGATTTTTGATGTGGTCTGTGTCCCTAACAATCTAACCCTCCCTTGTTGTTTGAGGATCAACTGGGTATTGTTAGTATCTTTAAAATTTTCTATTTACCCAGTCACCTATAATCTCTTGTCTTGCTTACCATTTTTATTTCTAGTGTTTAGTATAGTGCCCAGCACATAGCAATAACCTAGTAAACTGAAAAATAAATGATTGAATCTTGTCATAAGGTAAAATCAGTTCCTTCATCTTCACTATAGAAATGCATAAAATAACTGAATTTTCCTGAAGCATCAAGCGATTTGGTTTTTTACTTAAATAAATATGGGAGGGCCGGGCGCGGTGGCCCAACCCTGTAATCCCAGCACTTTGGGAGGCCGAGATGGGCGGATCACGAGGTCAGGAGATCGAGACCATCCTGGCTAACACGGTGAAACCCCGTCTCTACTAAAAAAAAATACAAAAAAACTAGCCGGGCGAGGTGGCAGGCGCCTGTAGTCCCAGCTACTCGGGAGGTTGAGGCAGGAGAATGGCGTAAACCCGGGAGGCAGAGCTTGCAGTGAGCTGAGATCCGGCCACTGCACTCCAGCCTGGGTGACAGAGCGAGACTCCGTCTCAAAATAAATTAAATAAATAAATAAGACAGAGCGAGACTCCGTCTCTAAATAAATAAATAAATAAATAAGGGAGACAGAATACATTGTATTTTTGAGAACTCACTTCCTGGTTTTTGAATCCCAGCTTTGTGACTTTTAACGGTCTTCATTGTCTCATCTATGAGATTGGAACATGGCCAGGCATGGTTGCTCATGCCTGTAATCCCAACACTTTGGGAGACTGTGGTGGCAGGATCATTTGAGGTTAGGAATTCGAGACCAGCCTGGACAACGTAGCAAGACCCCTTTATACAAAAAAATTTACAAAGTAGCTGGGCTTGGTGGCACATGCCTGTGGTCCCAACTACTTGGGAGGCTAATGTGGAAGGATCGCTGAGGCCAGGAAGTTGAGCTATGATAGCACCACTGTACTCCAGCCTGGGTGACAGAATAAGACCCTGCCTCTTAGCGGGGAAAAAAGAAGATTGGAGCATTATAAACCCCTGTAGTTCTTGTGAAGATTAAATGAGATGATAACATGGAGAATACTTAGCATAATACCTGGCACATACTTGCTCTATAAAAGTTTGTTGTTTCTGTGTGATGTTGTCTAATACTGCTTTGCAATTGTATTCTTTACAAATGCTGATAAAATGAATGCGTTAATTCAAGTTGGAGAGAAAATGTACAGAAATAGCAGTTCCTTGCCAACTCAATGTTACTGTTTTTACAGACGTTGCTTTGACTTCCATAAAAATGCAACATAAGGCTCATTAGTTTATCATTGCCTAAATATTTTCAAAGGCAGATATTTTATCTTGAAATTTACCTTTAATAGTGATGCTCATAATTTTGTATTGTTGACAGTTTGAATAGCAGATGCCCAGTTACCTTGTGGATTAACAGAAATTACAGGTCTTTTGTTTTGGAATTCTCAGTTATGCTTTTCTTGTTCCTTCAGTATTCTGTTGGGCAGGTTAGACTTTCTAACTTGTTACCATGGTCCCGAAAAAACACCAAGTTCAGTCAGGTTACTTCCTGTCTCAGATTTGCTTACCTTCCCTCATCCCCATTGCCTTTACCTACTTCAAAGTCTGTATCAGAACCCCACAACTGGTATTCCTTCTTCTGTGGCCTTTCAAACCCATCGTTATTTTGTAGTCTGTCATTACCTTTCCCTGCTTAAAGATGTTTTAGTGATTCCTCCTTACTCTGAGAAAAAAATACAAAACTCCTTAGCATGGCCTACAAGTTTCTTTGTGATTTGCCATAGCTTACCTTTCAGGTTTCATTTTTTTTTTTACTTTTTGCTATACCTGAAGCACACACTCATATGTACACATCTTCCGCACCCTACCACATCTTGAGTCGTTCTGTATTTATTGGAATTTCTTAAACCTTCAGTCTTCTCACCTCCAGGCCTTTGTAGTTCATTCAGCAAATGTTAATTGAATGCCTGCTGTGGGTTAGACACTGGGACAGCTGTGAAGGATACACCAATGATAAATAAAAGCTAACCAGCAAAGTGCCTGCCATCCTGAAGTTTACCTTCTGATTGGGGTTGGATTACTGACAATGAGGAAAACAAATACAAGCAATATTCAGTTGTAACAAAGTGCTGTGAGGAAAAATAAAGCAGAATAAGGGAATAGAGAACTGAGATTAGGGAACTACTATTTTATATGGGCTAGCTCGAGAAGGTGACATCTAAGAAAAAACCTAACTGAAAAGTGCGGTGGCCCTGAGGCATGTTCAGAGAGTATCGGGGTCCAGCGAGGAGCTTAATGAGCAGTCTGAAGAGCAGTGGGAGTTGAAGTCAGTGGGGACAGGAGGCACTGGCAGATCCAAGGCCTGTAGGCCTGGTAAGGAGATTGGGTTTTAGTCTGAGATGAGAAGCTGTTTATCAGAAGAATTTGAGGAAAGGAGGGACAAAGTGTAATTTGCATTTCAAAGGATCATTCCAGCTGCTGGCCTTAGAACAGACTTTGAGGGCAGTGGGGAAAGCAGAGATTCCAGTAAGGAAGTCTTTGCAGTTGAGTTAGAGATGAAAGTGACTTGGAGTAGTGTTGAAGGTGCTGAGTAGTCAGATCATGGATTTTTTTTGAAGGTAAAACGGATAGGAATTTTGACAGACTTGGTGTGATATGATATGTGATAACTTCAAGCAATTGGAGTTGTCATTTATTTACACTTTTACAGAAGCAGGTTTGGGAAGAAAGTCAAAAAATTAGATTTGGAAGTGTAAAAGTTGATAGCAAATGTTGAATGGTCTTTTGGTTGTAACAGGAATTAGGTGAGAAAGTGGAACCTAGAATATATAGAATTAAGAATTGTCACTAGATCAAAAGCTTTCTGAGCTATGAGACTGGATGTGTCATCAAGAAATTGGATATACGTGTAGAAGAAAAATTGAGGACTAAGCCTGGGGTGCTTCACCATGTAACAGGAAGAGGAGGAGGATCCAGCAAGGGAGAGCAAAGCTGGGAGTCCCTGGATTTGGAGGAGAGCTGGAAGTCACGCTTAGACCTTATAGGTGGGAACAGGAAATCACCAGCCATTGGATTTGGCAAGTAGTGGTCATTGGTGACCTTGCCAGTCAATTTGCTTTTTTTTTTTTGGAACAGTGGGGTTAAAAGTGTCACAGGCATGGGTTCAAGAAAGAATGGCACAAAAGGAAAAAGAACCGAAATTGCCACCTCCCCCCCAAAGATTTTAATGTGTTTATAAATAATCCTTCCAGTACTTTGGCCTCTCAGTTCTTTTATATTGCTTCACCTCCAGTGATCATTATCTTCCACTCCACCTCAGTCACTCAACCTCATGGTAGTTCCTTAGACCTGTTTATTACCACTACAGGCACCTTCCTAAATAGGCAGCGGCAGAATGTCCAGTAGTGGACGTTTCCCTTCTCTTCAGTGGAAGAGATGCTGCATCAATTTGTCAGAGTTAATTAACTTGGGCACATGTACTTGAAGGATAAGTCTCTTGAAGTAGGATTACTAGGTTAAAGGGTAAGTGCATTTTAAATTTTATTATTTTGTTCATGTTAAAATTTCTAAGTTGCCTTCCAGAAAGTTTGTACCAATTTACTGTCCTGCCAGTATTGCATGAAAATGCCTATTTCTCAACACACTTTCAAACCCTGGGTATTATCAAACTTTGATCTTTGCTTTTTCTAATAGACTCTTTTTTTTTAAGCCCTTTAAAAAATGTGAGTAAAATCTCTTGGTTCTTACAACTATTTGTTATTTAGGTCAGTTTTTATATTAAGGAGCTTTGTGGTACTTATGTAACATGAGATACTTTTGTAACATAAGAACTTTATTTTTATCTTTAATGTTCACATCTTGAACTTTTTTTTTTTTTAAATGGGAAATATTCCATTTACATTATCATACAAAGAATGAGTAAGTTCTTTTTTGGAAAGATAGAGTTAGTTCTTTTTTTAGAAAGACAAAGAGTTTTGTGTATTTTAATGGTTTTTTGCCCATTTTGTTAGGGGTTATATAGCAAAAAACATCTAGTCCAGGCTTGAGGGTCCTAGCGGGGTGGAGAGTAGAGAGGTGTAGACTTTTTGCTTAATATAAACTTTCATAAGGAAATGTAATAAATATTTTGTATTTTTCCATCTGCTGAAAAGGCTAATAAATCTGATTAAAGATTGTACTTCCTTCTCTTTGTGATGCAGTTCTAATTTTTAAAACAATTTTGAAGATTTTAGTGTTTCATCAATTTGCATAACTTTACATGTAACTAAATGTTTAATAAATCAGTTCCAATCTTTTCAATTCATATTTGGGTTTCAAAACAGTATGGTAGACTTTTCTTTGCTTTTTGACCAACAAGTGTGCAAAAACCCAGAGAAGCTTAAACATTATAAGGGCAATTATACTTGTTTCTTTTCAGAGAACAATTCAGTATTGTAATTATACTGCAAAAGTAATAAGGGTTTTGAGATAATCACACACCATTTATTAGTAGAGTCAAATAACATTTTACCTGGAGAACATGTTTACTCTGAAAATGACACCAGTTTAGTTTCAGGTGTTTCTTTGATTTTGATAGTTTCCTTTAACCCTTTTGTTTCCTGGTGACAAAACATTCAATAACTGGGCAAGAGTTGTTTCTCTAGTTATATGTAGGTTTTTATGTGTTCTAAATTGGTTGACTTCAAATAATCTACTTTTATTTTCTTTCTTGATTCAATCTGGTTCTAGAGTTTTATCAGTTTTATCAACCTTTTTGTAAGTATCAGCTTTTGGTTTTGCTGATTTTTCTCATTTTTTCCCTGTTTTATTGATATCTGCTTTTACATCTTTATTCTACTAAGGTTTAATTTTACTTGGGGGCATCTTAAAGGTAGAAGATGAGTGATTTGAGACCTGTCTTTTGTACTTGTGAGACTCTTCTTTTAAGGATATACATTCCTCTCTGAGTAATGCTTTAGCTATATCCAACAAATATTATGCTGTATTTTCATTATCATTCAGTGTAAAAGCTTTTTCCAGTTTTCTTTGTAATTTCTTCTTTGATCTGTGTTTTATTTCCAAATGTTTCCAAATATTTGAGACTTTTCTATTTATCATATTGTTGTAGATTTCTAATTTGTTATGCTCAGTATGTATGTGGTAAGATGGTAGTCTTTTTTAAATCTAATAATAACTTTTTGATATGGTCTATTTTGATGACAGTTTCACGTACACTTAATGTGTATTCTGCAGTAGTCGGGTATATATTCTGTATCGTTTATAGATGAAGATAGTTGAAAACACTCAGATCTTCTCCCGTGTCTACCCTTTTTTTTTTTTTTCCTTTTCTCTAGTTTTGTCAGTGTCTGAAAGGTGTGCAAAAATATCCATTCATTCATTGTAAAGATATACACACCAGTATATTCTTCTGGATGGCACTGAAAGGGCAAAATAATCTGGTGTACATGTACTGCATGCATATCTATGTATGTAATCCGTCTGTTATAGCTTATACAACCTGTATGAACATGGTTTGGCATCATTAAAAAGTTTTACTCTTTCATTTCATATGGTATTAACTTTTTCGTTGCTTTAATTTTGAGGTCATTATTTTATTCTCCCCAAATACCAGTTATTTCATGCAGCATGTTTTCTGTAAAGATAATACTAAACAGTATGGCCTACTTGCCTTAGAGAGACTTTGTAAAGGTAATAATTATTGTTTTAATTATGTGGACATGCAAGGCACATACACGTTCCTTCTTCCTCTTTTTGCATTTTATGTGTTTAACCATGTATGGACTGGTTACTTGCAACTGCATGTCATTTGCAAGTTCAATTTGTGATCCCAAGAGGCACCATACCAAAAGAGAGTACTTCTGTTCCCTCCCTACAAAATGTACCCTGTTTGCTAGTCGTCATCTTGTCAATATAGGCTTTTATTTACAAGGAATAGTAGCCCCCCAAAAATTACATAATTATTTATATAACATTACTAAAAAATAATATGTATAAAACTGTCTCTCCACACATGAGCACACATTATGGGAATGCTTCTCAGGTATCAGATACCATCTTTCCTCCTTCCATTAATCCTCATTCATCTAGTTGGAAAGTAATACATGATATTTCTTAGTCAAGACTTTATATGGATACATATTCTATTATCTTTTGTGATCTTCTCAGAAGAGACCTAAAAACACAAGAAGGGACTGGGCACGGTGGCTCACGCCTGTAATCCAGCACTTTGGGAGGCCGAGGCAGGTGGATCACAAGGTCAGGAGATCAAGACCATCCTGGCTAACATGGTGAAACCCCATCTCTACTAAAAATACAAAAAATTAGCCAGGCGTGTAGCAGGCACCTGTAGTCCCAGCTACTCGGGAGGCTGAAGCAGGAGAATGGCGTGAACCCGGGAGGCAGAGCTTGCAGTGAGCTGAGATCCTGCCACTGCACTCCAGCCTGGGTGACAGAGTGAGACTCCGTCTCAAAAAGAAAAAAAAGAATGGCGAAATTGGAGGAATATTATGCTGGATTATGCTGATATTAAAATTGAGAAAATAGAGATGAGGGATCCTGTATCTTATTTTCACTATAACTTTCCCACAGTTTTAATAGGAAGTGGGGAGGTAAAAGATTTCCACTGGGGAGATAGGATACTAATCTGAAAGGGCTAGACTGAGGAGCAGTTTACCTGTATTACAGAAATTAAGTGATTTCAGGCAACTGAAGTTCATTGATATTGTCTCGTAATTTAAAATAGACTTTTGCACACAATATGCCTGCAGACCTAGACATTTCATAAAGTGTTGAAATAACAGGTCTTCTTCTTTATGGTGAGTAAAATTGTGTGCTTGTTTTCTCTGTATGTTTACTTTTTAGGTATTTGAGAGCTTGAATCAATTTTTAACATATAGCTGATCTCTTTATATACATGGAGGTCAGTACTATAAAAGTAAATGATCTAATAGATGAAGACAGATTTCCACCTGTGGGTTTTGAAATTTTAAATTGTCAGGAATATTATGACATTTGAAAGTATTCATCAAAACAAAAGTAATTTTAATTCATTTTCAAATAACACTACATGTTATAGAAATTTAGAATAATAGAAAGGCATCTGTCACAAAATGCACTTTTTAAAAGTTTGCAGTTCATGTTCCCCAAAGGTTCTTTTCTGTCTGCCATATGCATTTGAGTCATAATTAGCTGAGTATTAATTATAACCTGCAAATGTTAAGAGTTAATGAATGAGAAGGTAACAGACATCATGACTATAGGGATATAGTAATTTTATCTTTGATTTAGTTCTTTAACCAAATTTGATGGTACTGCATTTATTTAGTTCTTGATCAAATATTGATAATTGAAATTTGTGGTATTGTTGGCCTCCTTTTCATTTTATTGGGAGAGAAGGAGAGGTATTAAAAGATATATTAAAAGACATCTAGAGGTAATGTACTGGCTCCTTGATAGAGCTATAATGGGAAAGAACATCTCTCATGTAAAGAAAGGTGTTGTTACTGGTTTCTACCTTGCACAGCTGTTTTAATCTGAATGAGAAATCTGTCTGGGGACCCAGAGTGTGGTAATTAGCAGTCTCTTCAGAGTGTCAGTGCAGAATTACCATTGTAATGGTTTAGCTGCAGGATAAAAGGATTGAATTTGGGACTGCCTGTCTGCCAACCTAAATTAGTTGCCATGGGAATTTTCAAATGTGAGAGGCGTTTACTTAAAGCATTTTGGCGGGTTTGAATAAACTCATAAATTACAGGTTTGAAAGAAGCCAGTCGTTGCTTTCTCTCATATAGGCAAAATTGTATAGAAGGCTGATAGCTTCTTAAATTCTTAATGAGAATGAGTTGATCCATGTTCCCATGCAGGCGATCAGCTTGTTCAGGCTTGTTTTTTCACTAAATGTGGTACAATAAGCACATTTGAGGAAAGACATTTTGTTCCAAGTCTCTAGAGGAAAAAAGTGACAACTCTAGACGTAAATTTCCCATCTTAATTTAAATATATTTTCAGATAATGCTATTATACTGATTCTTTGTTTTGCTCTAACAAACATTAGCCAGATACTGACTTTAATTTTACTCACTGCATGTAATACATATGTATTTTTTCCTTTGTCATAGTTTTTCTCGCAAAGTAAGAACATTTAAAGCCCTTTTGGAAAATAAATAAGATACTTAGGTTTATAAACTGGATTATTCAGGTTGCATGTAAATACAACCTGCATATACATGGGTTCCGCACCCATGGATTCAACCAATGAGGAAATTCCACAGAGTTACAAAGAAAGCAAAACTTAAATTTTCATCCTTCAAGCACTACATTGAATCCACATGAATGAAGTGGTATGTGGGCATTGCATTAGGTATTACAAGTAATCTAGAGATGATTTAAAGTAGACTGGAGCATGTGCATAGGTTATATACAAATACTATGCCATTTTATATCATGGACTTGAGCATTCATGGATTTTTGGTGTCTGTAGATTTTGTTGTTCTGGAACCAATTCCTCGCAGATAATGAGGGACAACTGTACTTTCAGAGAGAGCTTCAGCTCTCCCCTGTCTCTCAAAAGAATTAAATTTTGGTATAGTGACTTTTTATTGAGAAAATGTTCCTGCACATGTCTAAGGTGATGAACATCACTTACACTTTGTGTGACCTCACTCATCCTCAAGATATCAGTAAACAGTAGTTCTTACATTGGTGGTTTGTGTCTGCCCTTCAGAAAAACACCTGAAATACAGTTTATGCCAGAAATTTCGAGACTGTAAAATACTTTTAACAAAATAAACAAGGTCTTTTTGGAGATCTTAACATTGTCAAGCCACTAAGGTATGGTTTCATAAAGCAAATAATAATTTGGTTGTTGCTAACCCTAGTGGCCTGAAAATGTGGATGTGTCTTTCAAAAATGTTTCACCAGGGAAATGTGGGTATTTTGGGGGAGAGAACAGTTGTTCAGTTCAGGTGAGAAAGAGTAAAATATTTTTTAAAGTACAATTTTTTTTGTTTATATATTAATCTTTACTGGTCAGTGTGTAATCACACATCAGTGTAATCTGATTAAAATCCTATAGCTCTAAGATAACTGTTGAACCATTAATAAAACTTGACTCATTGACAGATAATATCCTAAAATCTCATTTAAGTGTAGAATACAAAGACCTCTGTAGTCCTTACGAGAGATCTCTGTAATTTCTGCAGAGCTCCTTGGAATCACAGCCATCACCTTTGTGTGCTGCGTATAAGGTAGTCTTATGGGTGTATGCTGCTTTGGGAAAAATGACGGTGGAGAAAAGCACTGCAGAAATTTAAATGTGCTGATTTTCTTTCTTGGGAAGAGGGACAATTCTGAGTAAAATCCACTTCTATATCAGGGTCATAATTTTTATATTCTATCTCCATGTTTTAGGTGTGTGGCTTATTCTGCCTTAGGATAATAGGCACATGGTCCTAACTAGAATTTTCACAAATAATTAAAAGTACCATCTATTTGGGTGCCAGTCCATACAGACAGATTAAGAAGTTTGCCAAGGTACAGGTTTTAAGACTTCCCTCAACATTATACCATAATTATCTAAATCATTGAGCAGCTATATAAAGCTTTGCTTACTGTCTGCCCAGCCGTAATGTTGCCTGGCAGTGACTCTGGCTTCTTAAACACAACAGAGAGCTTTTACTTAAACTTGGAGGTTTAGTTTGATCGGGCTTCTTGGTGATAAAAAATATGTCTTGTTTCTGGTAACTGTGAACAAGCTTTCCCAAAAGGAGACTCTGTATGAATAACACCCTCCTCTTGATTCTTGTAAGGATTCATTGAGGAACCGCTTCTTTCAACACAAGGTTTTGTTCAGGTTGACAAAAGATTTAGACATCTTGTAATTCTAAATTTTAGGTGTTGCAAATATTTTTTAAAAAAAGGGACCCTGGGCATAGAATAATAGGGCTTAGGAAATATTTATTAAATTAAATATTTATCCCCAGGAAATACTTTTGCATTTTTAAAGGAAGTCCTTTTACTTTAACTTTGTATTCCATGCACCCTCAGAATTTGCATGTTTAGTTTATTACATTTTATAATTGCTTGTACCTGTTAATTTTAATATTAATGTAAACTATTTTATGATTAAATATATAATTATATATTTTATATAATTATATAACATATTAATATTTATATCCCATACACTTCTCATTGGTTGGGATAATGCATTTTAGTGTTTGGGTTTTTTTTTTTAATTTCTTTGTTAAATGTATGATACTCTACACAGATACTGTAAAATTAATTTCAATACATATTTTTAAATAATGGTCATTTATTAGAAAAATAGGCGAGTGATTTCTCAGTATATTTTCTTTAGTTCAATTATTTTTATACATCCCTTTAATTTGTTTGCATGCCCTTCTGATGGTGGGTAAGTAGCATCATGTTCCTTATACATAGGCAAAGTATTTGTAATCATTCACTTTATATTAGTGTACATTGAACTTGAATTAGTAAAAACGTTAAGAAAATCATGTCCCTTATTATATTTAATGTGCCTGTATTTTAACTCATATTTAATTTTTCTTTACCACATTTCAAATGTTTTAGTGTTTTGATATTTATAAGTAAAATTAGGATAGTAACCATTGTGACATTTTAATAGTATATTAAATGATTCAAATAAGCATCTTAGTATTATTTCAGGTAAGCTTTTGGTAGCCCATTATAGCTTGATTTTTGTTTGTATTTTTAATAACCGTATTTTGAAAAATTTGAAAGTGACTATTAAATTATCCTGCTTATTCATCACAAGGCTCCTTTATGGGAATTAACTCTGAAACCATATTGCCAAATTATATAAATAAGTATATGTGTTTTAATTCTCTTAACCTTTAAAACCTTTGTGGAGAAAAACTTAATCTTTAAGGTATAAATAAAATATAAAGGTATTTATCAAGTATTTTTAGTTATGCCTTTAAACTGACATAGCCTCAGCTTATTTTTAGTAACCTTCTTTGTAGAATATATTTCTGAGAAAGTTCACTAGTTTAGGAATTAGCTTACTTTGTGACAGTAATTTATTTTATGAATACTTCTGTCAATTTAAATAAAAATACTTTGATTTTTTAATTTAGCATTTGTGGTATTATAACATACCTGGGAATGTTTCTGTTAAAGCATTGAACGACTGACAAAAGAAATTCATGTCACAAACTTCTAATGAAAAACTGCCATTTACAAGGCTAGAAAACAAGACTTCATCATATACAGATACTTAGATTTCGTAATGTTAAATGAGAATAGAACAAAATTACTGTGTTCTTAATTGCTTTTTTGATCACTTAATGTCTGCTCTTCAGAAGTGTCATGCTCTCACTAGAATTAAACTATCTCATTTCCAATTTGTTCTTCCTGGACAGTCTCTTCTGTAACCATGCCTCCAGTTACCACTGCAGTAGTGATTATTTTTCAGTGTGCTCCTAATCTGGAATTCCAAATCAGCCAGCCATTCAACACCTCCATCTGGATGCCACATAGGCATCTCATACATAACATTTTGAAAACTAAAATCACATTCTTCCTTGCCCTCCCCGTATCGCAGTTCTTCCTTTCTTTTCTCTGTAGAATGATGCTTGTTGCCTAGGATTCACCCACCTTCCTTCCACCTTTTTCTCTCCTGCCCTGACTCCTTCCCATCTATATCATCACCAAGTTCTGTCTGATTCTACCTCCAAATAGCACATATCTTTTCTTTTGTCACAGATGGAATAGGTCTTTTACTGGTGGTGCTCCCTCCTATCCATTTTCTCCTTGAGGCCAGAACTATCTTTTTAATATATAGAAATGTCATCACACTCCTTGTTTTAGGTTTTCAGTGGCTTTCTATCACCCCATGGTAAAAATGCATGGCATTCATAGCTTATCTTCATCTAACATGTGCCTACCTTTCCAACTTTGTTTTGTGTTGTTGCTCCTTTACACTTACACCCACACATATTAAATAACTCGCAGTTTTCAGAACACCCTTTGTTTACGTCGTGTATTTTGGCAATCTCCAGAAAGACCTCCATGATTTGTATTCTGTACTAGTATTATAGTAGAATGCGTTGTCTGTGATAGTATAGAATTATTATAACTGATTTTTTGTTTGTTTGTTTATCCCCTTGCCCCTGATTGGGCATTTCAGTGACATGCATGAAGTCTGTTTCATCTTAGTATCTCTCCCTCACTGCCTTGTACATACATAGAAAGTGAGCAGTGTTTGTTGAATTAATGATTGAATATTAGTCCCTTAACAAAGCACTTGTTGTTTGCTTTTCATAGTGAAAATGGAACCTAAAAACACATTCATGTAACATCTTCCACAAGTCGCTTACCTCTTTTTGCCTCATTTTTAAAATCACCTCATTAGGTTGCTCTGTTCTAAATCAGTTAATATCTATATATGTGTGATGGTCATATACATATGTAAGCATACCCAAAACTATTAAATTTTACACTTTAAGCAGGTAAATATTGTGGTATATAAATTATGGCAGTAAAGCTGTTTTTTAAAAGATTGTAAGAGGACATGGTCAGTTTGATAAGGAACTGAAAGAAGGTATGTGTGGCCAAAGTGCAGAGAGTGAGAGAAAGATTGAGGTAAGGTACCCAGTGAGTAGACCTAGCATGTTTAAGGATATTGATCTTATCTGAAGAGCACTGGGCACTACTGAAGAGTTGTAAGAAGTGAGCCAGGTTTATTTTCATTTTGTCAGTATCACTCTGGCTACAAGGTAAGAGAACATTTTAATGGGCCAGAGTGGATGTGTGAAAGGAGACCCAGAGGCTGAGAGTTGAGTTAGAACTGAGTGAAATAAGCAGTTATTTAAGAGGTAATATAGACAGGATGTGGTGAATGGTGATTGACTAGAAGGTGTCGTTTGTAACTCCAGAATTCTGACTTGTATAACTGGATGGATAGTGCTGTATTCACTGAAATTACACAATATGGTTGCTGACTGGGTAATTTATAAAGAAAAGAGGTTTAATTGACTCATAGTTCCACATGACTGCGGAGGCCTTAGGAAACTTACAATCATGGCGGAAGGCATGTCTCCCCAGGGCAGCAGGAAAGAGAGGGAGTGCCGAGCGAAGAAGATTTGACCAGGGAAATGTGGGAGGAGAGGCCAGAGAAGTTGAGGGGGGACTTGAGGTTGGTGATGATTAAATTTGAGCAGAGCCAATGTCTCATTTTCCTTAGCAGTCCTGGAAGGGATATGCAGGAAGTGGACGGGAAAGAGTAGGAAAAGGCTTGGGAACATCCCAGAGAAAGTGTTCTCCTGCACTCCAGTGCTGTGAATAACTTAAGAGTCCGTAGAAGACCAGCAGCTGGAAAACTTACTTCCTGAAAACACTACACTGGGTACGGTGGCTCACGCCTGTAATCCCAGCACTTTGGGAGGCTGAGGCGGGTGTATCTCTTGAAGCCAGGAGTTTGATACCAGCCTGGGCAGCGTAGTAAATCCCCATCTCTACGAAAAATAGGAAAAATTAGTTGGGTGTGGTGACACGCACCTGTAATCCCAGCTACTCCGAAAGCTGAGGCACAATAATCATTTGAACCCAGGAGGTGGAGGTTGCAGTGAGCCGAGATCGTGCCACTGCACTTCAGCCTGGGCGACACAGTGAGAACCTGTCTCAAAAAAACAAGCAAAACAAAAACATGCTACATGGTGTTCTTTACTTGTCTGTGGTTTTTTAAATGAACATGTATTGATATGCAATTGTAGTAATGTTTCACTTTGTTATTCTCTACCTCTTAAAGAAAAAATTACCTTCTTTTACAGTCTAACACACTACTGTTTTAACAGGTGTTTTAAGCATCTGTTTGTATTTGTTGAACAAATATTTCTTAACATTATATATACCAGGATCCTAATTGTATACTTTTCAGAGTTAAACTATGCAATCTGTTCTTCAATAAATGAAGAGGTGTAGTCCTAATACCATGCAGTCAAATCCATTAAAAGTTCTTCCATGGGAAATTAGGAGTTTCAAACTCACAGTGTCTTAGTTTGATTTCTGTTCCTTGTAACAATACCTGAAACTGGTAATTAATAAAGAAAAGGAATTTATTTCTTAGTTATGGGCACTGGGAAGTCCAAGGTCAAAGGACAGCCTCTGGTGAGAGCCTTCCTGCTGGTGGAGACTCTGTAGTGTCCTGAGGCAGCGCAGGCACTACATGGTAAGCGGGTAAGTGAGCTAATGTGTTCACCCAGGTCTGCCTTCCTCACCTTATGAAGCCACCAGTTCTCCTCCTGTAATAATCCGTTAATCCACCAATCAATTGAGGGACTGATGGCAGAGCTCTCATGATCCACATTGAGGATTAAGTTTCAACATGAGTTTTGGAGGGGACATTTGAACCATAGCACATAGAAACAAAGCTGCTTTCTCCTTTAGGAATTTCAGTAATCAAAGATTTGGGGGGAAGCTGTATGGCTATTACTATAAAACTGAATTCTAACAGGGTAAATCCAGAGTTGAATTACTTCTAACTCTGGTCCCAGAGCAGTTGGCTTTTTTTCACCACTAATAAACTGTTTCTTAAATATTTGTACAAAATATTTAAAGCACCAGCCACCTCAACAAATAGCTGTTTATGGCTGGGTGCAGTGGCTCAAGCCTGTAATCCCAGCACTTTGGGAGCCCAAGGCGGGCAGATCATGAGGTCAGGAGATCAAGACCATCCTGGCTAACACGTTGAAACCCTGTCTCTACTAAAAATACAAAAAATTAGCCAGTCATGGTGGCGGGTGCCTGTAGTCCCAGCTACTCGGGAGGCTGAGGCAGGAGAATGGTGTGAACCCGGAAGGCAGAGCTTGCAGTGAGCTGAGATTGCACCACTGCATTCCAGCCTGGGCAACAGAGCAAGACTCTGTCTCAAAAAAAAAAAAAAAAAAAAAAAAGCTGCTTATGTTGAAGGACAGGAGCATCAATCAAATTTTAACCAATAATGGCCAGCCAGTGTGAATGTTATCTAATTCATTGATTCCTGATTCCATTTCTTATGAAAACTCACATGTTAGAAAAATACCAGTGCTTGCATATCTGTGTGTATAAGGATATAGGAAAACACAAAATCAGTTTCTCCTACTATATTCTCAGGACACCGAGTACTTCTGTAGTCTGTGGTCGTCAAAATGTGTAGGGATTTCTCCCCACCACCAGCAACCCGTCGGTTCTGACACCAGATTCCTCAGCAGACACCAGCTGGATGTCCTCTAATTTAATCCTCTTGACACTGTCCACCTGGAGATAGCGTTTGGTCCTACAGGTTGAGGACTCCAGTTCCACAAGACATCTCCCTTTTCAGGCACCAGTCACAAGTAGTAGGTGGTAGCCTATACTTCTTCCTTACCTTTATTCTAGCTTAGCCTAACTCTGAGGTTCAAGATTTTAGTCAGTAATTTATGTTGAAGATATCATTAGACATCTGATGAAACAACAAAGAAAAAGAAGTTAAGATGGGCAGCAACCAAAATTAATTACCTCCTCTGGTGTTACCACCATGACTACATCTGAAAATAGTTTGGGTGTAAGTAAAAGTAGCAGCCGTGACATAAAATTGCTTTAAATGCCAAGTAGTTTTCTACCTCTACTCTTCTGGGAGGTTGTCAAGATTGTGCTTGATAGCTTGGAAATCTCATGAATATCTCCTGGTGAAAAGCATTTACTTTAAGGAGTCAGAGTCACTTTGAAAAGTACTTCATTACTGTGATGAATACATTACACAGCATTACCTTGGAAGTCTTGCAAGAGCAGTTGGAGTGAATTAGCAGTTACATCACAGATCTTCAGGGGTAAGCTTGATACTCACAGTTAACTCCCTAAAATTGTATGCAACAGTTTTTGCTTACACAGTTGACTCTTGAACCTATATAGTAGGGGTTAGGGGAACCACCCCCACGTGCAGTTGAAAATCCACGTCTAATTTTGACTCCCCAAAATTAGCCTGCTGTTGACTGGAAGCATTACTGGTAACCATTGATCAACACGTATTTTGTATGTTAGGTATATTATATACTATATTCTTAAACTACAGAAAAGAAAATGTTACTAAGAAAATCGGAAGAGAAAATATATTTGCTATTGAAGCAGAAGTGGATCATCATAAAGTTCTTTTTTTCTTCTTCTTACTTCTTTTTTTTTTTTGAGACGGAGTCTCGCTCTGTTGCCCAGGCTGGAGTACAGTGGTGCGATCTCAGCTCACTGCAAGCTCTGCCTCCTGAGTTCACGCCATTCTTCTGCCTCAGCCTCCTGAGTAGCTGGGACTACAGGCACCCGCCACCACACCCGGCTAATTTTTTGTATTTTTTTAGTAGAAACGGGGTTTCACCGTATTAGCCAGGATGGTCTCGATCTCCTGACCTTGTGATCCGCCCTCCTCGGCCTCCGAAAGTGCTGGGATTACAGGCATGAGCCACCGTGCCCAGCCTCATAAAGTTCTTTATCCTCATCATCTTCATACTGAGTAAGCGAAGGAGGAGGGGTTGGTCTTGCTGTTTCAGGGCTGGCAGAGGCAGAAAAATTTCCATATAAAAGTGGACCTGCATGGTTCAAGCCCATATTGTTGAAAGGTTCAGCTGCATTACTCATGTGTGTTTTCTAGAGAAGGAATCTGTAATTATCATAAGATTCTTAAAGCTGTTGTGATCATTTCCCCAGGTCTTTTCATTTGATCTTCCACCGCAGCCTGTGCAAACTCCCATCATAGTCCCAGTTACACATCATTTAACTTACTTTACCTTTCTATCTCAGTGCTCATTCTGAATATGTATGAGTTTAATTTATTTTCACTTTCAGAACTTTCTGTCAGGCAGTCATTCGACATCTTTTAGGTTCTGCCTGCCCACCTCTAAGCCCCCTCCTCACCATTCTCACCACAGTAGGTATACTTTTCTTAGTTTTTGCCTGTCTGTCCCACCTCTCAAAACTAAGAGATTTTTAGATAGTCATAATTTTCAGGTTCCTTTTTTTTTGAGATGGAGTTTCACTCTTGTTGCTTAGGCTGGAGTGCAGTGGCACAATGTCAGCTCACTGCAACCTACACCTCCCGGGTTCAAGCGATTTTCCTTCCTCAGCCTCCCAAGTAGCTAGGATTACAGGCGTGCCCCACTATGCCCAGCTAATTTTGTATTTTTAGTAGAGATAGGGTTTCACCATGTTGGTCAGGCAAGCCTCAAACTCCTGACCTCAAGTGATCTACCCACCCTGGCCTCCCAAAGTGCTAGAATTACAGGCGTGAGCCACCATGCCCAACTCAGGTTCCTATTTATTATCTTCTCTTGTAGAACAAGGCTCTGTTAAACTCCCAATTGGTATTTATATGTTCCACCTTCCAGCCCAACCATATCATCTAATAATATCCATCTGAAATAACAATCAACTTTGGAGGGTTTTTTTAATCTATAAAATGATGTGGCCCTGCTAATGCTAGTATGTAGCCAGAGTTGTGAATCATATAAATTTTTCAAAAGTTTATCATGCCTATTAAGATTACTATTAATTACTATTAATAAAATCACAAATCGTATCATGTTGTATTTAGCATTAGAAGAAGTAAGTACTTATTATTGAGACTTGACTTTTGTTTTTCTGAGATTATTACTACTTTTAAATGGATCTGTTTATACATTGTTGAAGAGAGGCAGAACATATTGTCCTAAGGTAAAAATCTTTGTTTTATATAGTTTTAATGGAGGAGGAGCATCATATTTGTGTGTGTTGGAGTGTTTTAAGCTTTTCTGGTTAAATAAAGTGCCTGACACTTTCTCTCTACCTTGCTTTATCTGTGGAACGTTGTTAATTGGTTACACAGTTACTGAGAACTGAAAAAGGAGAAAGACAGGCTGTAATATAGATTTAGAGATTGCAAAGAAGCATATTTTACCCCAGGACTGGAATAAAAGAGAAGAAAGCCTGTGTAATGATGGAACCAAGACCCTGACTTGGTGTCTCTCAGCTAATTCAAGAACCTCAGCAGCTCAAAAGAGAGAATCCTGGCTGGCTGCTTCTGGTGTGCATGGAGGGAGGAGGACTGCACAATGAGACTGGTTCTAGAGGTGCTGGGAAAGAATCATGGAGCCAGGAGACAGCTGCCTCTGGCACGTGCATAGCTGAAAGGAGCGCACATGGAAAGGAGAACATCTCTCACCTTCATCCAGCTCTTCAGGGCCGGCCGCTTTAACACCCACACCATGCCTCAGTTCTGAGAACCTCACAGAAAACCAGCTGGCAACGAAGTAGTAGTTGTAGATCCCTACATTAAGCATTGGAAGACATATGGCAGGTCAGTTTGGAACTTAGTAACTGCCACATCATCTTGGAGAAAAATTCAGAAAATTATATGAAAGTGTATTTTTCTACCAGCTGTATAGGATAAGTTAAAGTCTAAGTTGATCAACCAGATGAATATTCAGCTATCTACCTGACATCTCCACTTAGGTGTTTAAGATAAGTATTTCAAATGTAACCTTTCAAGAGAGAACTTCTGATTCCATATTCCTCAACTTTTATCTCATTACATGGAGCCACCATCTACTTTATTGCTTAAATCAAGAACCCAAACAACATTGTTTAATTTCTCCTTTTCCCTTACCCTCTATGTCCAACTGATCATCAGGCCCTGTCAGGTTAACATAACTCTTTTCATCTCTGTTATGACCTCTACCCCAGTCCAGTTCATCCTCTCTGTTGCCTGGACCATATTAAAGCTCATGACCCATCTCAGTAATCACGCTGGTGCCCCCAGCAGTTCATCCACAAAATAGCAGAGTGAGGCTTTAAAGACAAATCCTTTTTTGTCACTTCCCTCTCATAAACCCCTTTGTTTAAGTTAAGTCAATCAAATTCTTTGTCATGTTCTGTCTGCCAAAGCCGTCAGAGCAGATCAAGGTGGTAATTGGCATCAAAATTCTTTATAAAATGTGGTCACTCTTCATTTTTTCTTTTCTCTGATATTTGTTATTCTCCAAGTAAATTAGTCATGTATTTTTTTGTTCGGAAAACATTTTCTACCCATTATTTCAAATGTATAGAAAACGAATTCATTTTTTAAAATAAATTGAGCACATTCATTTTTGCAAGGCTTTGGGGACTACAGAGAGCATGGGTTTAATTGGTTATTGGTTAATTTATGGATACAATTCATGAGAAATTTCTTAAAAACATCAAAAAATAGAAAAACTGAGATAGCACCTGGCTACATATGATTGATCTCCCCAAAAATAAGCAGCATGAATTTGTAACAGCAAGACCAGTATGCGTGAGAGTGCTTAGAAAAAGCCTGCACTCAGGAGAATCGCTTGAACCAGGGAGTCGGAGGTTGCAGTGAGCCAAGATCGTGTCACAGCACTCAAGCCTAGCAACAGAGCAAGACTCCGTCTCAAAAAAAAAAACAAAAACGGCGGGCACTCTGCGAGAAGACAGTGATCTGTGTTACTGAGGAACACATAGGATGCTCCTATTAAGGAGCCTAACTTGGAGAGGAAAGTACCAGGTCTACTCTGGGGAATTGTGGACAGATGATTTTGACTAATGCAGAACATTTGCAAGCAAAGTAGCTCATATAAACTGTTCAATGCCCTGAATGCTAGAGTGTTTGGGCCTTTGTGATAGGCAGTGGTTCAAATTATTTTTTTAGTTGACATAGTTTTAATGATTTGGAAATATACATTTGTTTCAGCTCTCTGGTGATTACTTTGTTGTAGTTTTTTTTTAAAAGTATAGATATAAAAATACTAAATAAACATGATTTTCTTTCTAACATGAGGTCTGATGAATTCAAAAGATACTTCCACTTAAAGGCATCATAAGACTGGAGAAAGTATAATGTAACGGTTAAAACATGAGGACTTTGAATCAGGTATTCTGGGTTGGAAGCCAGTTTTGCAATGTGAACTTTTGTAAATTTGGATAAGCTGCCTGCCCTGCCTGAGCCTCAGGGATAATGCACTGCCAATACCACAGATTTGTTAGGAAGCATAAATGATTAGATAATGAAGATCTAGTGTCTAAATCTAGAAAAGTTGAACAATGTACAAATTGCATTAAACATGACCTGTTTGTATTTAACATAGCTGTTAAACCTAGTTGATGATGGCTGGGTGTGGTGGCTCACACCTTGTAATCCTGGCATTTTGGGAGGCCAAAGCGGGTGAATCACCAGAGGTCAGGAGTTCGAGACCAGCCTGACCAACATGGTGAAACCCCATCTCCACTAAATACAAAAAGTTAACCGGGCGTGGTGACATAAGCCTGTAATCCCAGCTACTTGGGAGGCTGAGGCAGGAGAATCACTGGAACCCAGGAGGCGGAGGTTGCAGTGAGCCGAGATTGCACCATTGCCCTCTAGCCTGGGCAACAAAAGCAAAACTCCGTCTCAAAAAAAACCAAAAACAACAACAAGAAAAAGCATAGTTGATGATACATCTGTATCTTACTTAATATGCATAAATTTTAAAATATATATTTATAAATACCTATAATTCATCATCCTTAATTGTAAGCCTCCAGAAGTTTGGAAAAGTGTGTTTATAGTCTCTTCACCCCACTTAGTGTGAGTATTTTTCTTTTTGTTACAGATTGGATTATAGGAGTATCCCCCAGACTCTGGTGGGTGTTAAAGAATCTATGGTGTATTATCTTTCTATAAATCTGAAAAATTCTGAAATTCTCAAGGCACTTCCCTGATACCACAGGCTTTAGCTATTAGCAGAAGTGTATTGTATTTTTGAGCTTTTACATTTCAAAAGTAAAGGCATTCTTTGTTGTGCTTTAATAGTCTTTCCATAATATTTTCCATACAAATACAAGGGAAATATTCATCTGCCCTATGACCCAGCAACTCTACTCATAGGTATTTATGCAAGATAAATGAAAACTTATATTCGCAAGGAAGCTTTGTATGAGAATTTTCAGAGTGGCTCTGTTCACATATCCAAAAGGTAGAAACAATCAAATGTCTGTAGCAGAAAATAGATAAATAACATACCAAGCCATTAAAACAGATGAACTACAGCAACACGCAGCAGTGTGGATGAGTCTGACAGCTGTTATATTGAGGGAAAGAAATTGAACACAAAAAAAGTATATATGCCTTCATTATCTGAAAATCTAGGCAAGTAAAATCAGATGGATGGTTAGGGCTTGCAGTACAAGGAGACTTTCTGGGTTTGTGGAAATGTGCTGTGTCTTCAATGGAGTGCTATTTAGCCATAAAAAAGAATAAGATCCTGTCATTTGCAACAAAGTGGATGAAATTGGAGGTCATTATGTTAAGTGAAATAAGTCAGGCACAGAAAAAATCTTCACATGTTCTCACTTTTTTTGTGGGAGGTAAAATAAGACAATTGAACTCGTGGAGATAGAGTGTGGAGTGATGGTTCCAGAGGCTGGGAAGAGTGGTTGGGAGGGCGCAGTGGGAATGGTTGATGGGTACAATAATATAGTTAGAATAAGTGAGATCTAGTATTCGATAGCAAAGCAGGGTGACTACAGTCAACAATGATTTATCGTACATTTAAGAATAAGTGTAATTGGATTGTTTATAATACAAAGAAAAGATAAATGCTTGAGTTGATGGGTACTCCATTTACCCTGATGTGATTAATATGCATTGTATGCCTGTATCAAAATATTGCATGTACTTTATAAATATATACACCTGTGTGCCCACAAAAACTTTAAAAAAAGAAAGGAAGAAATATCCTGATTGGGTATTGCAATTAAAATCTTGGGAGTCCACTGCATGTGAATTTAGCTTCCATTTTTTAAATGATTCTTGAATATAGGGCAAATGCTTAGGAAATCAGAAGCTGTGAGATTCCAGATAATCACTTGAGTTCAGTATTACAAAATACAATTTTAATGGCCCATGTTACAAATGTAAAAGTGTTCTGTCTCCGTAGGGTTGCTCATTCCCTATCACGCTTCTGCAGAGCACTTTGTGAACTATCTGGCGTTGACATGTACATCAGGATGCCCCGTTTGATCAGTTGTAATTTTGCAGAAAAAGGTCAAATTGGTCTGAAGACTGGCTCATAGAAGCTCTCGAGCCTCTAGCCTATAGAAGAAACTTAGTTTTCCCATCTGAACTTATATTTGAAAAAGAGGTGACATACACCTTCAACAGTGTTTAGGCAGGTACACACTACTAAATCTCATTGTCAAAACTAGGACAGTAAGGTTGAAATAACCACTTCGATGTGAAAGTAATTCTATAATTAACCCTGTTGTCTCTTTTTTTGTTTGTTTGTTTGAGACAGAGTCTCGCCCTGTTGCCCAGGCTAGAGTGCAGTGGCACGATCTTGGCTCACTGCAGCCCCTGCCTTCCGGGTTCAAGCGATTCTTCTGCCTCAACTTCCCAAGTAGCTGGGATTACAGGCGCCCGCCACCACGCCCAGCTAATTTTTATATTTTTAGTAGAGACAGGATTTCGCCATGTTGACCAGGCTGGTCTCAAACTCCTAACCTCATGATCTGCCCGCCTCAGCCTCCCAAAGTGCTGGGATTACAGGCGTGAGCCACCACGCCCAGCCAGTGAACCCTGTTGTCTCTTAAGACACACAAGATCATGCTCTGTGAATACAGAGAGGTGGGGAGTGGTCAGGACATGAGGGTGAAGCCCATCCTGGGCTGAGACCACCTAGGATCAAATTCCAGCTCTGCCAACTAAATCCTGTGCATTTCTGGGAGGCATTAGTGTACCCTGCCATAATATGGCTGTGATCTGGTGTAACATACCATCATCTCCAACACCACCATATGACAGTCTACACCAGGATCTCCTCCTATGCCACTCTTATTTTATTCTCTTGGGGTGATCTCTCCTCTGTTTTCATTATCCTGTACCCTGCAGAACAAGTGTGCACACACACTGGTGATCACACACATTTCTTCCATCTTTTTTCTCTGTGGCTTTCTCTCGTGTTTGACACTCCATTGCCAAATAATGAATAGTTATTTTGCTATCCAAAAGGAGCAGTTCAATGCCAACATGTTTTTAAGCACCTGTTCCTTCTGCAGGAAAGTCCTCTTTGATCTTTACTTCCTCTTTATTGAAAGTAAATTTACCCTCTTATTTACTGACATTTTCAAACTTGTACCACTTCTTTCTCATTATGGTAGATGACTGGAGATAAACCTACTGCTCTTCTTTCTCTTTTTTTATGTATCATATAGTTTATAATACTTTTGGTATTCCATTTTTATATATGAATTTAAATTTGAAACCTTTGCTAAGTTTTAACTTTCAGATGACTGGATTTTAGCAAATAAGCTTAAAAAGTTTTATTATAATGGATTTGATTCTTCTCTTCCAGTAGTAGCTTACTGATTTAGTTTTTAACAAATGATTTCTGTCTTTCAAAGATCATACTTACTTTTTGCTCATCTTTGTGCAAGTTGATAGGAGTAAAATTCCACAGGCATGCAAGTATCTACTCCCTGTAATCTACTGCAAAGCAGGTTTTTTAAAATTTGGCAGTCGCACATCAAAACAGTGTCCTTATGTTTCACTCGTCTTTTTCTTTAATTCTTGTGATTTACTAAAAACTCACTGAACAGTTCTGTTTACTATATATTATAGTACACCATTCACCATTGTAATGCCAAAAACAGAATTTTGTGTATCATTACAGCTATAATGGAAAGGAGCACTGAGAAGCTTGTGTCCTGGTCATCCTTCCCCTTTTATGAATCAGGGAGGAACAAAACTATATCAGAAAATTGTTTCATTGGGTTACTTTTGTTGTAAATATCACAAAGTCATGTAAAGTTATTGGGATTAGATGATACATAAAAGTGAGGGGCATTTAGTTCTGTCTCTACAGACTTTGATAGATGGACCGTCATCTGCTGCTTGCTTTGACTGTGGCTAAAGTTTGTGTTGGACTTAGACATTTGGGATTTGGAAATAAAGTTAAAGACTTCTCATACCAGTCACTTATAAGTTCTAGCAAATAACTTGGGGGTGGCTGTAGTAACATGGGGTTAAGCAGCCGTAACAAAGAAATAAGCCCTATTCTCATGGAGCTTACTTTGGGAGTGGTGATACTCAGCAGACTGTAATTTGAAGTAGAAGCAATTAAGTTTGTCGATAGGTTCTTGGAGATACAACTTTAAACAAAATGAGTGTATTGCAGCCTTTTTTTCCCATCAATGTTATAATGAAATCATGTTGAAAGCAATGGCATTATTTCAGGGCCTGCTATCCATTGTTTCACTTGAAGTTAGTTTTGAAGAACGTATTGACCACATTGAGGATATACTGTAATCTAGGATGGCCCCTGGAGAAGGAAGGTAGCATTTAGGTTCAAGTTTGTAGGGATGGGGATAGGCAGGATTTGGAAAGAGAGAGGGACAGAGCAGTACACAGGGGAGCACTTGGGATGGAGGAAGTGGGAATATGCACAGAGATAAATGGTGGAGAGCAATCTGGTTTGACTTAGGATGTCACTTACATATGTGTGTAAAGTAGTAGGTTAATGGGCTTAACTTGAGAAGATATCTTGGGACCAGATTGTAGGCAACTAAAATTTTTTATATTTTTAGATAGTAAGAAACCATGAAAGTGTTTTGAGACAGAATGTTGAGAAACATAAAAATTGTAATTTGGGCAATTAATCTGGCCTTTGTGTATAGATTGATTGGAGAACAGACACCATTAGCAACTTGTTTTGGTAGTTTGGATGCTATGCCAAAAATGACTGGAACAGTAAATGGAAAGAGTGGGATGAATTTAAGGTGAATGGGGTGGCCAAACATTTTGATGATTAGAGACTATGCTGCTTTACATTTGAAGCATGGTTATTACTAGTGCCCCTTTTTGCTTTTAAAGGTTTGTTGCTTTGGACAATAAATCATCATATGGTGACCCTAAAGATAGATTGCTGTGGCATTGATAGCACTCGCTAATTAGACTGAAAGCAGACAGGGATGGTGTAAGAGAGAAGAATACACACTTTTTTCGAAGTTCCTATTTCACTGAGTTTTCCTTTTTTGAATAATTAAGCATAAAATTTCCTTACCTAAATTCTACAATCCAGTCTTTTATGTTTAAAATTCTTTGTGTGCATGTGTGAGTGTGTGTGTGTGTGTTTAACGAACACATCTGAGTTTTGGAATATTCAGCAAAATGATAGTTACTGGCTGGGTGCAGTGGCTCTCACTTGTAATCTTAGCACTTTGGGAGGCCGAGGCAGGAGGATCACTTTAAGCCAGGAGTTTGAGACCAGCCTGGGCTACAAAACGAGACCTTGTCTCTACAAAAAATTTAAAAAAGCCTGGCATGGTGGTGCATGCCTCTAGTCCCGGCTATTTGGGAGGCTGAGGTGGAAGGATGGCTTGAACCTGGGAATTCCAGGTGGCTGTGAGCTAGGATCATGCCACAGCACTCCAGCCAGGGTAACCGCTAGACCCTGTATCTAAAAAGAATAAAATTAATTAAAATAATTTTAAAATGATAGATGCCAAAGAGAATATACTGTGTTTAGTCTTAACCTCACATTTTCTTTCATTTCTATTTAAAAGCAGAGCTTTTTAGGAGAACGTTAATAAATCGGTGTAGCTGACATAAAAATTTACAAATAGAATATCCTGTATATCAACACGCCATCACTGAGAAAACAGGCTCCATTATGTTAGCACGTTTTAGTTCCTGATCTTTTTTTCCCCGTATTGAAACAGGTGACTGTAGTCACATGATACTTTAAGGTTTATGTGTAGATATAGCTATTATATTTGTGGACAGTCTCAAATGCTTTCATCTCGTGTGTTTTCCATGTATAGGCAGAAGGAGAAGACAGCCTGAAGAAGATGCAGCTGATGGAGCTTGCGATTCTGAATGGCACCTACAGAGATGCCAACATTAAATCACGTAAGAATGAACCCTGAGGCCCAGGGTTACTGCTGTCTCTGTTGTTTTTGTCTACAGACTTTTTTCCTTTTGGCAACACAACACAGTAACAGTTTATACAAAGTGAACAGTTGAAGTAATTCTGTCACTTGATATAGTAATTCTGTCACTTTGACAGTCCTATTTTTAATGCTTTCGTGAATTGAGGACACTCCTGATTTTATTTTATGTCAGCATGTTGAAGTTTTGGATTGACAAACTTACATTATTTTAACGAAATCTCAATCTCTAAATTCAAGCGTTTAAGAAATTTTCTGTTTGGTTAAATACAGATGTAAGGCTTCCAGCTTATCTTGTTAAATTTATGCAAAAGATAGCATATTGAAAGCTTATTTTGAAGAAGTGAATTTGAAATGTATCTGAATAAAATGGCCCTCTGTTGAGTTCTGTCCTTTCACTCTGCTTGCATGTTTTCCCTCCAGTATTTTTCCCTGTTGATTTCATATGTGAGTTCACAGAGATCAGTGGGTGATAACTTTTTCCGTCCTAATTTTGTTGGTATATGTATCTGTGCATGTTTTTATAAACCATAAGAGGATAGCTTTTTTATGTTTAAAATGAAATAATGTAAAATTTTTATTTTG
Organism: Piliocolobus tephrosceles; assembly: GCF_002776525.5. Classification (NCBI taxonomy): domain Eukaryota; kingdom Metazoa; phylum Chordata; class Mammalia; order Primates; family Cercopithecidae; genus Piliocolobus; species Piliocolobus tephrosceles. Next base: position 14,874,516 of record NC_045438.1, read on the forward strand.
AAACAATTTAAGATTCATACATATCATTTATATGAACATACCATATTTAAATTAGTGATTATTTAAAACACATAGAATTTTAAAGTTCTAGGCAGCTTTACAAAATGTAGGCAACCTACTGGGTTTAGAAGTAGTTATTTTACAAATTGTTAACATTAATTTACTCATGAAAATGTGAGTATATCATTAATAGGAATTTAGAAATAGGGCTTTTTAAGATTTTCTGTGATGATAGTTCCTAAAGATGCAGGAAATGTACATATATACCTAGTGGTTACTTGGCTAAATGCAATAAAAATTATTCTTACTTCACTTTGAAACTAAAGCTATACTTTAGAAATATACCAAAACTGAGTTTCTGTGGACTCCAGTTACAAATTATTTTTTAACATCTGTTAATGCAAGTGTTTCATTGTGCTTCTGCATGTACTTTAGTCTTATGAAATCTTAAAAACAGGTATATCAAATGTATAACCTATTTAATAGTGTCATTCATTTTTTTACAATGGCTTTTTAATTTTTGCACATTCTTAATCACATTGGGAAAGGGAAAGCTGTTTGCATTTGATTGGTGTGCTTTGGCATTTTTGTGTGATCAGCGCATGTACTAATGATTTCCTTTTATTTTTCTTCTTTCCTGCTTTTTCCTTTCTTTTTCCTACTCCCCTCTCATTTTCCCATATTTTATACTGCTGTCTCTATACTTCTTTCTAAATTTCTTTGCTTACTGTAGCAGCCCTTGCCTTTTCTCTTGCAGCAACAGCCCAGGCTGCTCCAAGGATCATTACTGGGCCTGCGCCGGTTCTCCCACCAGCTGCCCTGCGTACTCCAACGCCAGCTGGCCCTACCATAATGCCTTTGATCAGACAAATACAGACCGCTGTCATGCCAAACGGAACTCCTCACCCAACTGCTGCAATAGTTCCTCCAGGGCCCGAAGCTGGTTTAATCTATACACCCTATGAGTACCCCTACACATTGGCACCAGCTACATCAATCCTTGAGTATCCTATTGAACCTAGTGGTGTATTAGGTAAGTTCTTCTCCCCACGGGGTTAACAACATTCTCTTTATAAATATTTTTGCTCCCCCAGATTTTGAGATGATTTTATCAGTTTTAGAGAGGCAAGACAGGTTTCCATTAGGAAAGCCTGAACCCTGCATTTTATTTCAGCCTCTCATAAGGGTTCCCCTTTGAAATAATTGCACCTTAAATTTATTCAGATCCACTTTGGTAACTCAGGTTCAGTTTGATTGGGTAAATCTGTTGTGTGTGTTTTAACAAATACTTTTACATTTGACATGACTGGGGCCATTCTGAGTTTTAGGCCCCACCCCACTGGCCCGTCACCTCCATCAGCTCCACTTCTCAAACCTAGGTTCATTTTATCTCACAGATTGTGTAATTGTTGGAAAAACTTTATTTAAACTTCTATGTGAAAGTAGTTTGAGATCTTTATAAAATTCATATTATTGTATGTGTTTTATAATATTTGTGATCACTTAAAATAGGAAAGAGACCAGATAAATACAGTCATGCATCGCTTAACAACGGGGATACCTTCTAAGAATTGCCTTGTCCGGCAATTTCATCATTTGGTGTACATCATAGAGTGTACTTACACAGACGTACATGATACTGTTTACTAGACACCTAGGCTGTGTGGTATAGCCATTATAATCTTATGGGACCACCGTAGTATATGTGGTCCATTGTTGACCAAAATGTTGTTATGCAGGCATGACTGTAGTTGTATTCTTAAGATTTTTCAGTTCTTGCCTTTTGGAGTCCTAGTTGTGTTAAACATGAGAGATACTCTTAATTTCAGTAGTACAGTATGGAATAGTTAAATACCAAATCACTGAATTCAGAATCTCACTTAAGGCAAAAATTAAAATCATAATCTAAACGCTTGGTTTTACATGAACAAAAAGTGGTGTGCTCGAAAAAGACATTACTGATGCCTTTTTTTTATAGAGTGGATTGAAATGCCAGTCATGCCTGATATTTCAGCCCATTGACTTGCTGGATGAAGGACTAGAATACAGCAGCTGTTATAACACGACCAGTCAATGTGGAACAAACTGTTTCTGTGCAACCCCTTTGTTTCACCAGACAAAATTTGAATACTTTTTTTCCTGAATTGTATACGACCTTGGTGCTGCATGCATGCTGTTGACTTTTAGGACTTTGATCTCTTAAGGTTTTTTTTTTTCCAGCATTAATATTGATTTATAAGGATTTGAAAATCTTTACTGAACTGGAGGACACTAAGATTTAAACTCGAAAATTCATTGTTCAAGTAAAGAAAGCCATGATGCTCTGTATGTTATCTGTGTGTGTGCATGCACTCAGGTGCCCTTTGTTTCATGAACAAATACATTTCATTGTACATGTTTTCTGTTTATCTCTAAATCATTGTATAAAGTAATTGCAGGTCAGAATTATACCACAGAACTGTTTGAGAGGCTTGTCTTCTGTTGCACATTTCTTGAAGCATTTTTAAAATAACATGTAACCTGTAACCTTGTTGTTAAGTTTTCTTTTCTATTAATACTCTGTCCTGTGGTCCCATGCATGCTCCTCTTCCCAGAACTCCTCTCTGCTGCACCCACAGCATCTGTTCCCGAGGAGTTATGATTCTTGACTTACTGCAGGGCTGGGACTCTTAGCTACCAGCTGCTGTTCCAGCACTTTCAGTGCAAGATCTCCCTGATTTTGCCACATGGAATTGTACTTGTATATGATTACCTTATTTAAATGAATAAGGGGTGATGGACCAGTTTACTGCTTAGAAATAGCAAGAGGCACTGCAGTAAAACTTGTTTCTCATTGTAAAGCTTCATGTCTTTTGTTTGTTGAAAAATTTTTACTTATAAAAACTTAATTATTAGACTGGTAAAATAAAGACCAAAATATGCAGATTTCTAATTGGCATTCATAAGGTGAATAATAAGTGCCAAATAAAAAAATCTTATTATGGTTAGTTTTATTTCTTGCTTTGCCACCTAAGCAGTAAAACATGATATTGACCACTTGGAGAACTCAGAAAATTATTTTACATTTCTAAGTTATAATAAATTTGCACACAGATAACATGCATGCTATTTATGTCACATCTCACATTAAATTATTTTAAAATAAGCAGTGCCCTTCAAAACAGATGCAGACATGTGTGTTGGTAGTAGTGAGGAGATTGGTATTAGCATCAAATCTTCATTGATGACTAATTTTTAATTCCCTTCCTTTTATCTTTAGGTATGGCTTTCCCAACGAAAGGCTAAGAATTCAAGAACGGTCTTAACTGAACCCTCATCAGATCTGAATTTAACAAATGCTTAGTCTCAGCAGCCTCCGGGGGAAAAAAGCTTAGCCTAGCAGTCAGTGACTTACTTGCACTTTTTGCACATAGATATAAAGTAAAATTATGTTATTAATTTGGTTTAGTCTGTAATATTACACAGTGATGGTAATTTATAAAGGAGTGTATAGTAGTATACTGACTGCTAAGTGTACTATACTGTTTGCTTTACTAATCACCTAATTCATTGCAGTTCATACTTATTGACTCAGAGTTTAAAACCACAATCTGTAGGCTTTAAGAATTGCTTTTAAACCTTTTTAAGTGATAAACTCTTGAAGTGGTCTTAAGGTTAGCAAATAATTGTCAGTATTAAACATGGCATTATTTAAGTAGTCCTGCTGCGAGAAAGGCACTTCAGTGAATATGTGACTAGTAAAGCTTAAATATGTTTGGATCTAATAGAGTTCATGAAATACTGTAACTTGGGGATTGTAAATGAATGGATAAAATAGGTTAAGGCCCAAGATGTTTGAAATGAATGCAATATTAATAGATGCATATATACATGACATATTGTGGTTAATTTTAAAACTACTGTGCCTTAACGTGTTTCTTAAACTTTTGTAGTAAATGAACATTTGAAATCCATTTTGATAAACCTGCTGTTAATGTTTTTTCCCCCCTTGTGAATGTTTTCTAACTTTGTCTTGGTAATTGCAATTTAACTAGGTGCGGTGGCTACTAAAGTTCGAAGGCACGATATGCGTGTCCATCCTTACCAAAGGATTGTGACCGCAGACCGAGGTTAGTTTAGTTCTGCAGTTCTTGTCTATAAGAAATGCGTTGGGTGTCCATAAAATTTGCAACACCACACCTGATGGAAAAATGTAATTGCTTACCTGCACACAGTTTTTTTTCCTTTTCTAAATTTGTTTGTGATCACTGACAGATATAAGGGTTGGGTTTTTTGTTTTGGTTTGGTTTTTTCTCCCTTCATATTTTAACTTATTAAATCTTCTATTATTATGTACTATGATTTATTCCTACTAAAACATAGTCAATTTGGGGAGCTATTAAATTTTGATGTTGCCTCAGTTATTTTCATTAATAACTTTTGCTAAAATTTACCTTTTAAAAGTTCTGAAATTTGGGGTTGGTATTGCAAAATGAATTGAACGGGTGGTGCTTTAATGAGAGAAGTAAAGGAATATATGCCTCCTGTGTACTTTTGGAGAAAACTGAAGATTTAGTTTCCATTTTTCTTTATAATAAAATATTTGAGCCACTGTATAAACGTGAGGGTGCACATGTCAAGTACTTAGCTAAAATCAACAAAGTGAGGACTGTGAAGATAACTTTCATGTAGTTGGATTTTTTTTTTTAATATAAATTAGAACATCAATTCCCTTTTATTCTTACATTCTCTTGCCAAAATGGATCCTTTGATTTTTGTCATTTGCTGCTAAAATATATTATCTGAAGGTAAACTGTCTCTTGAATTTCTGTGGTGATATGAGATCCAGCTGTGTGAATATCATTTTTGACTAACCTGTGACTGGAAAATAAGTCTTCATTTTTCTCCTTTACAACTTCTATAATTTGTGTCCTGTATATGCCCTTGGACCCTTTTATAAATTATTTTTGCTTATTGAGGAATGGTATTTTCGGTTTATTGACATTGAATTGTTTTCTAAGTTTTTCCATCACAAGATAGGAATCTCAAGCATGGTAGTAAAAAAGGATTTTTTACAAGTTTCTATTATGGCACATTTGTTTCCTACAAATTAAACTGATCAAAGTCTCAAATATTAGTGGAGGAAAAAGTGCTGGATTTGCACTTCAATTGTACATCTTCTGTGAATTTATGAAGGACCCACCTGCTTCATGTGATTACCTTGAGTACTGATGATAAATACTAGACACAGCTGTTGTCCACATCAGAAATAACATGCCTTTCCCAAAGACACTGTTAATATTTGTTTAGCATAATACATAAAGAATGTCAAAGACTTTCAAACTAATGTATACATCACTTACAGTGATTATTCAGTGAACAGAATAGACCCCAGCTCCGTGGTCATCTATGAAGATGATATTCATTATAAGTGTTCTGTACGAACACGTCTCATAGGGATGGGGAAATTTTTGGGAAAGTCACTTTAGTTTTAAAGAAATGGGACAATTCCATGAATAATTTGAGGTTGTATTCATATTGCTTATGTCTACAATTGTTCTAAAGAGTATTTTAAAGTGTTTTTCCCCCCAGCTAATCTTTCCCTATATGCCCCCTTTTAGGAGATTTCTCACCATTTTGCTTTAACACGATAATTATTGGCCTACTTAATACTCCAGTGCCTTGAGATAGTCGGACATATTTGAGGAAGATATTATTGTATTTGGAAAATTATGACACATTCCATGCGTGGATCTTTTGTTGTTATGTGTTTTGATTAGTTCTGTCACTGTTTTTATTTAAAATGCAGTGTCAGCAAACCGAAATGCTCATTTCTTTTTTAGTAACAGAATACTCATATACTTATCACTGTATGCACTCATTGGGTCTAAGGGAGACGTCTGAAGTCCTTCGCTTAAATTATTTTATGATACTACTGTTTTCTCTATTTTTGAGGTTAAAATTATTTTTTAAAAATATTTTGAAGAGAAGTTTATTAGTATAAGCATTCATTTAATGCAAAGAAACTCAGCCCTTGGACATATAACCATGTAATTCTTTATGAACGTTTAGAGTCCTACATGGTTGACCAATATCTAGTTCTTTACTAAAAGTAAACTCACCTCTTTATATATATTTCAAAACTGAATTTGAAGCCTATTAGAGACCAACTGACCTTTTAGTTGTAACGAACTGTATGGTCTTATATGGTGACACACCTGTGTAGGAGGCCAAGACTTGGCAGAGGATATAGTCTAGGTGTCCTGGTATATATATATGGTCACTCACTTCGTTTATATATTCCACACTCTAAAAAGAAGTCAGAAGTTTTTCTGAGTAATACAAAAACCATCACTTATATAATTTGTATAAGAAACTTTAAACAGTTTTAATCAAAATTATGAGTAACATCAAAAATGCTTTAAGATTTTATATTTTGGAATACCTGTGAAGTAGTATGACTACATCATGTTAAATATTTATTTTCTTCTGTGATTTTGGGGCAGCAATTTTTATTTTAAATAAAATTCCACTTTTGAGAAATTCAGGGAAGATTTGGTCACATTGAAGATACAATATTTTTGTAGTATTTATAAACTGTTCTAAATGATAGACTATAGAAAGCATTTTTGTCATATGAAGGTAAATCAGTCCATTATTTAGATCATTTAAACTCTGAACATTACACCTTCTGGGCTTTGATTTATGAAGTGGCACAGAATCTAACTTTGCACTGAATATCTTTTCATTCACATCTCCTCTGCCTTAGTCACAATGGCAACAGTACAGAAAATTCTATCAAACCTCAGAATATAGTAGAAATAATTAAGCTGTTGAATGAGTCTTAAAAATTATACTACTGTTAAGTGGACCAAGTTTGGTGAAGCAGAATGTGACAAAGGTTGATTAAGGAAGGAACAACTCAAGGACATTGGGAATGATAACTTTTCCACTTGAGAACTACTTTATGTTTTACTGTAATTTTTAAAAATTTTTTGTCCTTTTTGTTATTTTGCAAAAGAAAATAGTATTTACAGGTGGCTTCTTTTAAAATATAAAAATATAAAGCAGGAATGTATATGAAATGTCAGATTTTATTGTATTTGCAGAGTATTAGCTTTGAAATTGAATAAAGAAAGCTGTTTGTAGTTTTAAAATGCCTTATTGGTATCAATTAGAAATTTCTTCTATTTTTTGATGTACTTAGAGCTTTTTGAGTGTAGAATTTTAAATGGCAGGATTTTACAGTGTTTACATGCAAGTGCATTTTATAAGTGTTCTATATGTGTAAAATAGTATTTTCAACTGGAAAGTGTTGGCTAGTGCAAAAGGCCTGGCCGTTTTCTGGTTCCCATGATGTTGCCTACACTGCTAGACTACAGTTTAGTATTGCTTTGTATCATGAGGCCAAGAAATTCCATGTTGTTTGTAAATAGAATAATTGAAAAAGCAATAAACATTTATTGAACAAAAGAAACCTTGTTTGGCCCAGAGTTTATGTTGAACCAAATTGTTCATAGAATTTTGAATTTCTTTAGATTCATTTCTGTTAATCATCAGTTATTAATAATCACATCCATCATTAATAGTTGCTTTAATGCTTGCATCTGAGAGAATACTAATGCTTAATAGCAGTCAGATACTGATAACTGCACTGACTGTTTAAAAATTCTGTATACCAAACCTATTCATTGTTGTTTTTCAATTTCCTTCATTGACTGCTACTAACTATTAGTTGTTAGTTGTATTTTATTTCTATTTTTTCTTGTTAACCAGTTTTTTTTTTTTTTTTTTTTTTTGTGGGAGTGGGCTCTTCTTCATTTGTTCAAATCATGATATGAAATTGTCATGATTTTAATTGTATTCTGTAGATGGTGTCAATCAGTTTGTCAGAATTAAACATGCTTTTTTTTTTTATTAGTTGTGATTAGTTTTTCATGTTGTCATTAAGCCGTCACTAGCTGAAACTAATCTCTTCTCTATCTTTTCTTTTCTTTTTTTTGTTTTGTTTTTTTTTGTTTCTAACCACCCAGCCGCCACCGGCAACTAACCTATGACCTTCTGACCTCTGAACTCTTCACCCAATGATGACCTGACCATGCCTGCCTGCTGATCAGTTAACTGGTAATCGCCTTTGCTTGCCTGTCGTCAGTGCAGCGAGCTGAGGCACTTGTCCGTTCGTCTTACCATCTAACCAAACAAAAGACAAAGAAATTGTTGTCCTCCAACTCAGCTTTTTTTTTTTTTCCTGTTTGGGTGAAAGTGGTTCTAGAACCTGCACTGAATAGTAGTAAAGCAATAAGGCCCAATTCATCCCACAGCACTGATCATCTTTTAATATCCCACCCTAAGCGAACGGTAAGAAGGCCTCTCTTAAGAAGGGGAGACAGATGGCCCTTAACTACTCAATGACAGAGGCAGTTACTGTGAGAGACTTCTAGGAATCTTTTTCTTCTCATAGCGAAGTCAAAGCTCTCTCTGAATGTACTGTGTGATGATGCATCATGCATGAACCTTCGGTCAGGGATATCATTGGTGAAGTGATTTCAAAAAGTATTCAAAATTTGATATGCTGTTTAGTCACTACAGTGCCCTCAAAGGGCAGAAGTTGCAGCCTTTTTTTATATTGCCTGCCAAAATTTGAAGTATTAGAAGAAAGTGTGCCATGAGAGAAAAACGTAAGGAGTTTTGAAACGTAATGCAAATAACAAAACTGCAACACTATTTTTAAAAGATAAATATCTAAGTTAAAATTACTGAATCTTTATTTTACACCTTCTAAAAAAGTATGAGAACAAGGTACATGCATTATGTGTCACATTACTGGGCAAACTGTTCAAGTATTTTTTTTTTTTAAACCTCCCTGTATAGAAAAAAATCATTAAGGATGTAAAAGCCATGCTTGCCTATTTGCTGTATACATGTAATGAAATTGTAGATAAAGTGTAGTGCATTGAAACAAATGAACAAAAAGTAGATACTTTTACTATACAAGGGTGCTGGTGCAGAAAAAAATATATATATTTTTGGAAATGTAGCATTTTATACTTTCAAGTGTTATAAAAAAAAAGAAAAAGAACAAAGAAACCCTTTATTTCATTAAATGATTTTTTCTGGTGGTTGTCAAGAAACAAAAGACCAAAAGAGCCTTTTTGTCTTTCTTTTTTATTTTTTAAGTATTGGAATAAGTCTAAAGAAAAGAAAGTGCCTTATTTTCCTTCATGGTCATTTAGTCAAGTGTCTCATAAAGATCAGCTCCTCCCTCAGAATACAAGTTAATGCATGTTACTCAGTCGCCCAGTATGTGAAAGAAGATATGAGGGAGACTAATGAGTTGATGGTTTGAATTATATGATTTTTGCCACGTTACCTTGATGCAAATTTGCCAAATCTGATACTGTGAAAAGATTTGATAACTTTTCTAATGCCTGACTAGTAAGTTTTAAAACATCATTCTTTTAAAAAATAATTTAATACTTTTGGTTATTCCAATCTTCAATGTTAACCCAAACGATTCTGAGATAAAAATTATGTGTCATCTGAACTTCAGTTTACAGACAAAATTAGAGCTTTGTTTTATTTGGAGAAGGGGGATGCATTCATTTGGTTTTGATTTTTATTTTGTTTTTAATTAATTGGAGATAATAGGATACCTAGCAAATGTTTTCGGAAAAGTGAATCTTTGTGATTTTCATTCTGGAAAACAATGTTTTAAATCACCCAAATTTAATCACATGTCTTTATATCATACCAGATAACTGGTGTAGTGTATCCTTTTACTGTTTCAGTAACCTTTGCCTCCCCCACCCCTTAACTTTAAAAGAATGTGAAAAACTAGCATCATAGTGCATATAAATACTCAACCACATTTCAGCTTAAGCTTCTAATTTCTCTAGAAGTTGAAACAGTTAGTTATGTAGTTGAAGCAATTTGTGTGCAAAGCCTACATCTAAACACTTGAGTGAATAATCATTAACTGCTCAGTACCAGACGTGGCAAATCTCAAGTGACAGTGGACTCCCCCTACCCCAGCTTATCAACTCGTCCCCTCTTCCACACCTTCCCAGCATCACAGTCAGAGGTCAGCAGGAAGCTGAGTCATTACCTTCTTGGTGACCTCCCCTGCCATCTTGTCTCACTTGGAAACCGTTGTCAGTTTATTTACTATGCAATAGACATTCATTGTTTTGTATCCAGCTAGCTTTGGTTTAATATGCCACTGCTTTGTCTTTCTGTTACACATACAGTTTTGATTTATTTACAATATATGCTGTGCCATTTTGATTTTTATATTGTTTGGTTGCTTTAATAAATTTGCGACACTCAAACACTTGAGGTGATAGTTGTTAAAAACAATACCAGTATTTGATCCAGTTTCATCTCAACTGTGTTATACCTGGACATTTTAGATGTTTATCAAAGGTCTTTTATGGGGAAGAAAGTAAATGTATGAAATAATAAATGTGTGACATTTATGGGTAATGTTGGCTCTGAACAAACTTTTGAAAACTTGGTTGACAAAATTTTGGATCAACTGAAAAAAGCATGACTTTTGAAATCTCTGAATGCCTTGGTTCTCAGTATTATTCTTTATTGAATTTATTTCTTATTAAAATATGTAGTTTTTAAGACTTTTTTTCTGACAGTATTATGTAATTTTTTAGCGTGGGTAGATGGGAGTGTCGCTTGTATGTTATCGTACAGCTGACATGTATTTTTGTCTATTCTTTATTATCTTAGTTTCATGCTGTGTATGTACCATAACCAACCTATTGCCTATGAGAAACATGTAAGATAATGTATTTACAGCCATTGTTACAAGTTTATAATGTATTTTTCTATCTTGTTTTATATGTATGTTATATAACATTCAAAAAGAATTTTTTTCTTGATTGAGAAAAGGATACAAAATGCAAAATCCACAATTTTGATAACTGAAAATTGCCAATTGTTTTGCAGTACTTTATTATATTGGGTGTCTTGTCTTTTTTGGGCTTTTAGTTAGCTAATGAATGAATACATTAGACACTTTTGGGTTTTAGTTGGGATTTTACATAGCTTGCATTTTAATTCTTTGGTTCTTTGCTGTTTCTATTAACCCATAGCATTATTTTAATAAATGTTATAATACCAACCTACTAACTCTGGACTATGTCTGTTTATTAACCTTTATATGTTTAATTAAAATAAACAAATAAAGACAAAAGAATGTAAAGTCTTGAGTTACTGGACTAACCCTGAAGAACGTGACCACAGATAACATGGCGTGACTTGTTTTTATGTTGTTTGTCAGCTGACAGTTTTGCACACTACTGTTAAAATGGCTTTGGTTATTCTGGTCTTGTACCTTGTGGGGGGCGGGGGTAGGTGCAGTAGAGTTGGGAACAAAGAGGCCTTTGTTGGAGGCATTCTTCTCTTGCCACTTGCCTTTCAGCATCTGCATTACTAATTCCACACCTTGTATTTCCTTCTCCAAAATAATCACTGCTCACAGCATCAAGAGTAAAAACATATATTGTAATGGTATATACCTGGAGGAACCAGTTTGATTCTTTGTTGAACCATTTCTTTTAATTTCTGTAAATAAGTAATTTTATGGTCACATTGTGAAGCAGAGAAACTGTTGATGTTTTACCTTTATTTAGATTTTTATTTTAACCTGACCTTTTTCCTTTGGAAAGCATTGAACTTGTTTAGCTAACTACTCCTGTTAGGGGAGCTTAACTTGGATAAAGCCAAAGGCCCACTGACTGTTTCTCATGGTGGCCTGAAGCCCCACTGCTTTCCAATGAGGAAAAGAACCCTTAGCACATTACTGAGTTTTCCTCAGGTATTTTTTTCCCTGTCACCTACTTTACAAATACAGTCAGACTAAAACATTAAACAAGAAGTTTAAGGGGGAGAACACTGGGATTTGAAAAGTTGTATATGATCAGTTTCTTGCATGCAAATCAATTTAAGATTTCCTAAATATCTTCATGCTTTTCTTGGCTGGAACTTGGGTAAATTAACCTGTAATTATGAATTACTTAGTTTAACTCAAGGTGCATTTTTATTTCACAGATTGATACTTCCTTCTTTCTGTGAAACAGTTCTCCTAGATAACAAAATCCTCAGGATGAATTTTTGCATTTGTACATAGCAATATATCTTTGTAAATGACGTTTTATTTATTTAGAGTTATAGAATTTGGGGCCGAAATGAGTGACATGTAATAGAAGATAAAACTGTACCAATACGCCCTTTACCAATCAGACTGTCAAGGTATTCTCATTCATAAATATATATACACACGTACATATACATAATACACAGAGTAGTGATAGCTGATTCGATTGATAACAGCGAATCACCATTGAGATGGTCACTTGGATCATGTAAACAAACCCGGTCATTTCTCTGATGGGAGCGGTGGGGCAGTGTACTGTTGTTAGGTAGACAGGTCTTCAACATGCTACTATTTGTAAAAGTTTCCGTTGCCCCTAACAGTTCATGTAGTAGTCTGTGAAAATTCGAAGCTGTCTGTCAAGCTGCTAATGTACAAGTTGTCATGGTACCATGTCACTTAAATTGAAGAATTTCTGTGCAATTTACTATTCTCTAAAGCCTATGAATGCAGCCTCATCTCATTTTCAGTTAAGGGTACTTTATGTATAATTATGTCATTGCTACCTTTTATGCAGGAAATGTAAAGTTTTAAAAGGTGAAAATAACATTACAAATTTCATTTTTATACAGGTTACAATATTATTAAACATAAAACTACCAAATTCCTAGAATAGTAAAATTCTAGAGTCAGTTGATTGATTGAAACTATTTGACAAAACAATTGAAAGCTGAGCTTTCAGTCAAGAAGTTGGTGAAATTAATGTACTTAAACATTTTTTTTCCTTTCCGCAAAATGTCAGGGAAGAACATGAAAGTAGTTACTCCCGTGTGCCCCGGTGCAGTGGCTCCACATGTAAGAGGTCATTAAGGCCCCCTGCCCATAAAACCAGGATGTGTATATGTACACACAATTGGTGTCTGGTTATGGTTTTCTAAACACTAAGGTTCTGAATTTTTTAGTGTGCCAAAAGCGAATGATAGGTTTAAATGAAATTGCTCACTACCAAACCAAGATTCTAACAAATATATACATGTATATATATATATATGTCATAGCACTTTCACATGTGACAGCCTAAGGTTTCTTTAGTTTTGGGGTGGAGTGGGAGTGGTTTTGCATATTTGACCAGGATGGGATGCATGTCTTTATTCCTTGATAAGAAGTAGCTGTTAACAGCATTTCAAGCAAATTATTTTTGGTAGAATAGAACTTACTACCAAATGATAATTTAGCAAAAATTATTCTCCAACTTTTCAAATTCGCAAATGTTCTAAGTGCCTAGAGTAGTTTTTTACATTGTCACAAATCCCTTAATACCTTTATTTAAAATGGAAAAAAATATGGACAATTATATTTTAGAAATATGTGCTACACATCTAATTTTATCTGTAGTTTCTTTTAAATGATCTAAATTGAGATGCCTTTGATACGAAGAGATTTACCAACATTATATGCACTCGTGCCTTCAATGCGGAATCAAACTGGTTAACCTCGGCACAGTCCTCTCCTTTCTATGTTTCTGCTGCACTAATTGCCAGGGGGTGGGAGAGAAGGCAGATGAATTAATTCATAGTAGAAGGAGGCGATAGGTGCAGCAAAGAGCAGCCACAATATTGATTCCACATTACAATTTTGTTGCCCCTTGGCAAAAGACATCACATTGTGGGAAGATCTCAGCTTCCAGGGTAAAAGTTAATTTATAACTTAAAGTGCTATTAAGTTTTTATTACCAAATATATATTGTGTGGTTTATAGTGGTGTGTATGAAACATTTAAAATTTTACTGTGGAAATTGTATATATATATATGTATATATATATATCTATAGAAGTCGAAATAGGTGTTCGCAGATCACATGTGAACGGTGAACTGCATATGACTGTACATGAAATGCAATAAACCAACTGGAAAAAGTGCATGTGCTTCATCCTCTCAAGCCAACTCAGCTGAAAAGAGCTCCTTATCCTTCACCCCCAGAAAATGCATGTATCAATATCAGAATAAAGAATGCACACTTGCAGTTTTATTGAGGCTTGCAACACTAAAAGAAAATGTTAAGAATCTGACATTCTGGAGTTATAATAACATTAGAAAATGAGCATAACATTCATTCTGATTTTAGTCATTAAGGGAGATTAGTAAACAGACTGCTACAGCGTTCCACAGTTGGACTGTGCATCCAAAATAGTTTTTTGGTTTTTTTTTTTTTTTGTCTTTAATGGTACAATTTTTATGTAGTTTTTAAATGTAAGAAAGAAGAAAGGAATGCTGACCAAAACTTGATTTCATCAGCTTCGTGAAAAGGCCTAGTGTCATTAACTTGTTGAACAAAGAATTGGTTTATTTAAAAAAATAATTTCCAGTAGTGTGAAACCTTTACGATTCTTTAACATCTAAATGTTATGACTCCTTGTGCCTTAAGTTTTCCTGTCTTTATATCATCTCCAAGTACCTCTGGCTCCTTTCCTCTTGCTCACTGGAACCTTAGTTAACAGAATGCTTTGTTAAAGTAGCCCACAGGTGCAGGATCCATAGCACCGTCCTACAGACTAGCAGCCCAAAGGTGTGTTTGGTTTGGCTTACACAGTGTTTTGCCTTTTTAAACTACTTGCCATAATTTAAAGGTGGCAACACTAGACTTAAAAAGCAAAAGTGATTGCCCATATTAGCATTTTTTTTTTAAAAGTTTCTTCACAAAATCTGCTCTTCCTGAAAGATCGAAGTGTCTAGAAAGCCCAAACATGTATTCTCATGTAGTAGGCCCCAGCCGAAACTGAGTGATTCAACTGTCCCCTTGAGCCAAGCATTCCCTGGTGAGTCACCACCCCACCACTCCTTCCTGTCTCTGGTGTCACACTTGGGCTGTTGGTTTTCATACTCTTGTCTTGCTTTAATCCTTCCTCCTCTCCCTGGCTGCTGTGGATCTCTCTGCTTGTCTCCTGGTCCAGGATGGTGATCTGACTTTCAAACCAACTTTTCAAAAGGGATGATGTAAAATCGGTTTTGATGTTTTTCCTCCTGAAAAATCAGATGAATATTTTAGTCACTGTGACTCATGCATATTGTATTTCTTACTGTTTAAAGAAGGACTTCTATTAAGTGAGTGGAAGCACTAGACATTTGGATTTCCTTCCCAGTGTAATTTTTAATGATTACCTCTTTTATACAATAATTTGTGGTCTTCTTAGAAAGCAGTTAAACTAATTGACCATCTAATAGTTGTACTATACATATATCTAAAATAATAGTCATGGTAAGTTTGACATCACATCTTCCCCAAAAAATGCTTATTAAAATTAGATTATTCCAGTTTAATGCTATTTTGTGAAGTGTATACCCTCTGAAAGTGCTTGTTTTTACACACTATGTAACAGTTTCAATTTTAAAGAATATCTCCTAAAATTGGGATGAAAATCTATAGTCTTTGTTTCTTAAAGTATGCTATACTATATTCATTGGTTACTTAACTGGATATTAATAAAGTTATGACAAGAAAAAGATTAAGAGCAAAAGGAGAAAATATTTGCAAGTGAATCCACAATTCTTGCAGAACTATTAGAGTTGATTAAAGATTTTATGATCACTCCTTTAACTTAGGACTGTCAATGTTGGGAGTGATGAAAGTGCCTTGGCTATGCTTGAAACCTGAAATTTAGTGCTTCCCTTATTACATTCATTGTTTTAAGTTGGTTTATAAAATTAAGACATACTGGTAGTACAAGTTGAAAGTTGGTTTGAATACATTTTAATTAAATGATATATGTTAACGAATTATGTTTTTGTTCATTGCTTTCTCACTGAGGGAAACTAGCATTAAAAAGTTGTCCAGAATTTAAACTGACTGTAGATTTCTAGATTCCTAGGTGGTGGGAAAATGTCAAACTTTAAAGTTCATGGGCGGAATGCAATGCAGGTGAAAACATCTGAAACTAAGAGTTAAATGTGACTCTCAGGGAAGAAAGCTAGATTAGCAAATCAAACATACATGTGCCTCATCCAGAGCTAGTATTCAGGCATCAGTTTTTGGGCTACTAGCAGTAAAGTTCGTTTCAAATGGAACAAAGTGGGAAAGTTGGATACCACATCCAGAAGTGGTCTGTCATCAGTACGTATTGGTGTTGATTCTAAAATGCATTAGAAACCTCCCATTACTCTTGGAATTAAAGCAACCTGGTATGGAGAGACATGAAAGAAAAAACGTAGTGTAAGCTTGACGTTACATCCTTTTCACTGAATTCTGTGTGAGTCTATTCGGCAGAGAGATTTTGTACTGTACAAGGAAAACATCACTCATGTGGACACCACCAATAATGTGCATCCTGCTAAGCTAATAAATACCAAGATGGCCGTGTGAATACCTTAGATTCTCCAGAGAAGTGTTTTAGTCCATTTGCTATAGCAGAACGCCTGAGGCTGGGTAATTTATATGAAAAAAGGTTTATTTGGCCCACATTTCTGGCGGCTGGAAAGTTCAAGATTGGACAGCTGCATCTGGTGAGAGCCTCATGCCGCTTTAACTCATGGTGTAAAGCCAAAGGGGAGTGTGGACCAGGTGGACAGAGATCACAAGGCAAGAGAGAAAGCGAGGAGGCCAGACTCAACCCAGTCTCATAGAAATCCGTGCATCCCTGCAAGAGGGAAAACACCCCATCCCGGGGGCGGGCATTCATCTTTTCACGAGGGATCCCCCTCAGTAACCCAACTATCAGCCCCCACCTCCCAGTACTTCCACACCAGGATGAAATTTCAACAGGAGTTTTCCTGGGGACAGACTCCACCCAAACCACAGCAAAACGTGCGACCCAATTTTTCTAAAATGCTTGCTGTATTTTGCTAAAGAAATCACCACCACCGTCCTTAGCTCCATCCTCGAGAGGTTGTAACAAAGAAAAGTTACTGAACCAGAAAGCAGAGTGTCCCTGATGTAAAAGAAAGAAGCCAGGTGCAGGGGCTCGGCCAAGGTGGGTGGATCACCTTATTTTTATCTGTGGAACCCCACATTTAAGTACAGAGGCAATGAACTGGGAAGAGTTCATGTGATTCAGGGAAATATTGGGAAGCTGCTGCTTTCCTTACCACTTTCTCCCCTCAGTTCAAAGAGGAGGACTACTGCCTTCAAAACTGCATTGAACAGAGCTAATGGAAAAGAAAAATAGAGACAAATGTAAATTTAGTCTAAATACAAACTTGAAAACTGAAGTTGGATACCACACCCCCTCCCATTTCTTAAGTATTTTTTCATTTGTCATTCTTCTAAAGCCAAAGGTGATGAAAGTCATGCCTGCTGTGAGATCTGTATCCATTCCCGCAGGTTGCTAGCCAAGAATTTGGTAATAGTGTCAACATGAGCCTTCTTGCTGAGAGCCCTCAGCAGGCTGTGAGGAATGCCTGAAGAGTTTTATGCACAGGAGTCTCTCATGCCACTCCTTTTCAGTTTGAATTACTACCTGTTTCTCATATGAATATTTCTTAAAAGTAGAAACTGTAGAATTCTGTAATGGAATTAAAATACAGAAATACCAGAGGAAAAAAATTGTAGGCCATGTATAGAAAATGGCTGTTGTGATACCCTGTTGTATATCAATGGCTATAAAAATCAAATATTAGGGGGAAAAAACCACTAGAAAGCACCCAGCAGAAATCATACATGCTCTGCACTTGCAGGTTACTCATATTGATGAATTAGCACCACAGTCAAATTTCTGAGTGCTCAATTGGTGTTCATTAAATGATGCAATCAGTATTTCTGTGTATATCAAAATGTACAAAAATCAAGCTTGTGCATGAAATTTATGTTAGTCAAATATGATAACGTTGTGTAATAGAACAGATCAATCTCTTACAATCAGAAACCAAGGGGGATCAACATACCTTGAGCACCTGTTCTCAAAAATGCTCCCTTAATGACTTACTGGGGAGAAATTGCTATTGTAACTGGCAAGCTTCAAATACATGGTCTGGGTAGACAGTAAAGACAGGATATTTTAATGGAGGGGCATCTTTTATTTTACAATTTTAGCCTCTTTTAAACAAAGTGTCCAAGTGTTTTACTCCCACCCGTCTTTATGCTCATTGACATCTCTAAGGAATTTCAACGTAAAGTATTTTTGAGAAGCCACAAGTCAAAAACTATAACTTGATAAGTATACATGAGTGTGCTGTTTTTGTTTTGTTTTGTTGTTTTTGTTTTTTGTTTTTTGTTTTCTCAGAGCAATATAAGCTTGCTTTCCACAGTAGCACCAGGGACTGACTGTCAAAAGCATCCAAGTATCTAAATGGTTGGTGTATTGCAAAGTAAACTGGAAAACAGAACCTGCTCTTGAGGAGTGTCTGTGCTTTTCAGTAGGGCTAGAAAACTCTATGGTCACTATCCAAATGAAGATTTCAGTTCCACAGGTGTATTATGCCAGGTTGAATTGTCATATGTGTGTTTATGGAGACAAGTTATCTTTAGCAAGGCTGCTGGCCATGTCAGTTTTTTGTCTGTTTTCTTTCATCATAGGAAACATCCCAAACTACTAGATATTATTTTTTGTTATGTTTTTTAAACACTGGTTGTTCTGGTGAAGTTTTTTGTTGTTGTTAAGCTATTTTTTTTTTTCCATTGTATATGTGTTTCCACTTTTTGGACATAAAGTAGATTTCACCTAAGTTATTTCATATCACAGAATTTAATAGGGGTTGATGATTAAGGAATTAGATTAAAAATATATAGGAATTTTGAGACTGAACTGTTAATTACATTGTTTCAATAGACAAATCCAATTTAGAACTCACGCTGATTTTTTAAAATTCCAAATACAAGACAAAGAACTTTCAAAATAACTAAGAGATTTTATTCATTCAAGCAGTATTTATGTGCTAAAGTGATTGGGCTGAATACCATGCCTGGCCTCTGGGTAGACAAGAGTGATGATACCATTCCTGCTTTAAACAGCCTACAGTCCCAGGGTGGGGAGAGAAATGGAATATAAAAGTAGTATGAGGATTATACAGAAGAATTCCAAGCCCCAGTTTTATGCAGAACGTCGAGTAAATGATTCTCTTCTGTGAAGACAGGAGCTAAATGTCTCACAGTATGTTCATTTCAGAATGATGGCTAAACTTTAGTAGAAAGTCTTGCTTCTTGGGATAGCCATATTTGAAGTAATCTTATTCCTTGATAACATATCCTATTGATCTATGACTTTCCAAAAGTGTTTTTTGAAAGCCACTATGTTTTGGCTGTTGGGTTACCAGGAGGAATTACCATTTATTTTCACCCACCTTTGGCTGCTGCTGAGAAAGGCATTTCTCCAGCCCTGGCACCTCTCCCTCTAGGCCTTCCTGAGGGCTTTCTTTGGATCCAAAGCCAAGTCCTAGTGTGATGTATCCGTAAGGGTACAATCCTCATAGTCCTCGTACTAACGCCTTTACCAGTCTCAAAGTCTTTCATATTCCCATGAGATACCATTTAACATTGAAATTCAACCACTGTCCTTTAACCCTTGTACTATGGTCTTGTCTGAGAAGGATTTTATCTAAAAATAGTAGCTTTGCACTTAATCTCTGCAGTCTATATAAATTTAGGATAACATTCCTCTTCCTTCAGACTGTTCGTCCTTTTGTTCATGTGAAAGTATACAGAGTGCCCCTGAAGGTGGGAGCGCCATGGTGTTTTTGCTTGAGTTTCATATCGCTAATGTTTAATTGCAATTGGAATGGAAGTGCTCAATAAATATTTGTTGAGTGAATAAATGGCACTATATCCCGTTTCCTACCTGTCCCTAGAGAACTGTCAAGTCAACTGATAGACTTAGCCCTGAAATTGGTGTAGAAGCCAATTGACTGGCTGGAAGGCTGGTGAGGGCAGCAAGTCACTCACACGTTCTAAAGTGCACCAGAGCTGGTTCGTGCATGTTCTCAAGGCCGTGCCGGCGCTAGCTGTCCCATCATCAGCTCTTCCATCTGCAAAAGTGAAACTGAAACTGTACTCCTTACTCATATTTTAATCTTCAAGACTGTCTTTGATATTCACTTTAAGCATATATCTATATTAAGTTATTGTGGGAGAAGCAGGTTATAGAAAATGGTTTATTCCAGTTTCCGTATCTGAGAGATAACCCAGGATCTTTTCGTAAGCATCCAAAATTAAAAGATGTAGAATTTTAAAATTTGATCAAAAGCCCTTAGAAGTGAAAGCAGTTTTGTTGATCATAAGAACTAACACTCTATTGATTACAAATGAGAAATCAGATGCCCAGAGAGCTACATCGGGAAATGATAGTCCTAAGTTCATATACGTGGTTGACAAACTGGGAATAGAATCTCTTGTATATCAAACTCTTGCCACATGCTGAGAGTTGGCATCCTCTGAGCAGAACCATCTACACGGAAAGGCATGGTTTTCTCCCTGGGCTGTAGCTTCATTAACATGTGGCTCTCTACTGTACTGCCACCTCCACACTTTATAACTGTGTCAGGCACTGTTTGCTAAAAGAAAGAGAAAAAACACTGCAAACAAAAAGGCACCTTTCCAGCTGGGCACGGTGGCTCACGCCTGTAATCCCAGCACTTTGGGAGTCCGAGGTGGGTGGATCACAAGGTCAGGAGTTCAAGACCAGACTGACCAAGATGGTGAAACCCCGCCTCTACTAAAAATACAAAAATTAGCTGAGCGTGTTGGTGGCACCTGTAATCCCAGCTACTCGGGAGGCTGAGGCAGAGAATTGCTTGAACCCAAGAAGCAGAGTTTGCAGTGAGCCAAGATCACGCCACTGCAGATCTGTCCAGCCTGGGTGACAGAGCGAGACTCTGTCTCAAAAGGCACCTTTCCAAAAATGTGTCTTTTGGAATTGCACTATTTTGGAGGTCGTACAGAATGTGTCTAGCCTCTGCAGGGTGAAGTGAGAGCTTGCTCTTCCCCTTTCTCAAATGTGCTTGGCATGGGAGAGGTGCCTGATAAATAGCATCTGAGTGAGTGAGGAGTGACGGGCCTGCCAGCACTTCCGTCACTTCCTGTCAATTACTGCGAGGGCCTCACCCACATTCCCACGCCTAGTCCCAAGTCCATTCATCTTCGTGCTTTCCGCCAAACTCCTGCACAACTGACAAAATTCCCTCCATCATTTTATGACCCTCCCAAATGCCATTTCCATTCTTTTTCTCCACAAAGGAGAAAGGTAAGGAGAAGAAAAGGGTACATTGAGAGTGCTGGCTCCTGCCAAAACTTGGGGTCAGGTGGGCTCCCCGGAAGAGGGCTTCCCAAAGGTTTTCTAATCATGGTACACTTGCAAAATAGTATTTGAATGGGTGGCTGGGGTCAACTGATGAGGCTGCTCATAACGGGAGGCAGCTCTTCAGGGCCTAGCAGCACACTGAACATTTCAGATGCATTTGGAATCCATACCCTTCATGCCAGGGCTGGGGAATGGGCAGAGCAGGACCCCCGCCAATCTGTGGAAAGGTAGCATCAGAGGTGACTGCACCGAAGTTGAATATAATGGTAAAACTGGAATTGTTACCCATTTTTGTATAGAACAATATGACAAATGTCACATTATTTCATTACTTAAAATTTTGAACCATTTTAGTGAATAGGAAGTGATGCTAATCTGTATCTTTTTTCCCATGAAAACATAAGGTACTGTCTACAAGATGTGAGTTTTAGTCTTCTTGGTATCCAACATGTAAGTTCCATTCATAAATCATCGTTCACCCACTTAATGACTCATAGCAGTAGGACATTTTCTCAAGAGTTGACCTCTGGAAAATTGTTTTACACCACTGTACACGTTGATGAGAAAGCTATAGAGTACTGAAGATTTAGAACATTCTGAGTGTAGTAAGACAAGTGTTTTTTCTTTCTTTGACAGTGGTAATGTTCACATTTTCAGGTATTTGAAGGACTATTTGGATCAACTAATTATTTGATCCCTACCTACTACAAATCTCCTTTTGAAGGGATATGGATTGTTGATTGGCGATTTCCACTTGGTATCAATGATGCTGAAATAACTAGGTTTTTTTCCCCCCCAGTAACCTGATTTACCATTGAATTTTGTGGGATTTCAGTTTATTTGAAGCTAGCATTATCTGATTCTCTTCCCACAGAATTTAGTTCCCCATGGATTATATGACCCAGCATATTAATCAGGAGGGCTCTTCTTTCACTCTATTCAATGTTCTGTTGACTGACAATTTAGTCCTAGTGGAGGCATTCATACTAATGCTTCCATCACACAACTGTGACTTCGCTGGGCCTGTGCACTTTAAAATCTCTTACATCCAACGTGGGTTTCTCCAAGTAGTGTAGCTGGCTATCTAAACATAACTGAAATTCCTGCTATTAGAACACTATATCACATCTACATTGAGGCCTAGACCACAAACTTTGGTTTATTTAACCCCAAAATCATTCATAACAATAATTACTAGGGAATACAAATGCCTGTTCTCTCAAACAAAATTTTAAAATTACCTTACTGCTAATATTTGAAATTACTTACAGAATACTAAAAAAGCACGCTACCAAACATGTGTCTCATAATTTTTGCCTTAAAAAGTTTTCGGGCCTATCGGGAGCCCTACAGTTGTTTTAACAACACCAAAAATCAATTGATCTTGACTTGCTTTCATTGATAAATCTTTGAAAAGTATAGACTAAGATTAGGACTGAGAGACTTGAAATACAGTGGTCCCTGCCTATATATGGGGGGATACATTTTCAGACCCCCAGTGGATGACTGAAACCACGGATAACACAGAACCTGATTACATTATGTTTTTTTCTGTTTTCTTTCTTTTATTCTGAGACAGAATCTCACTCCTGGCGCAATCTCAGCTCACTGCAACCTCCACCTCCCAAATTCAAGCAACTGTCCGGCCTCAGACCCCCAAATAGCTGGGATTACAGGCACGCGCCACCACACCCAGCTAATTTTTTGTATTTTTAATACAGACAGGGTTTCACTTTGTTGGCCAGGCTGGTCTCGAACTCCTGGCCTCAAGTGATCCACCTGCCTCAGCCTCCCAAAGTGCTGGAATTACAAGCGTAAGCAAACACGCCCGGCAATATTTTTTCTTACATATTTGTACCTATGATAAGCTTTCACTTTTTCACTTGAAGGCAGCACTTAACAATCTCTTTGTTCTAAGTTGCAAGCATCACTGCTCTTGCACTTTGGGTCCGTTATTAAGTGAAATAAGGATGACTTGAACACAGGAAGTCAATCTGATAACTAAGACGGCTGCCAAGTGACTACCGGGGGCCAGGGCGGTGTCTACAGCAAGGATATGCTGGACGGAGGGATGACTCATGTCCCAGGCGTAATGGTGCAAGGTTTCATCACACTACTCAGAATAGTTTGAAATGTGAAACTTAAGAAATGTTTATTTTTGGAACTGTCCATTTAATATTTTTCTAACATAGTTGACCATAGGTAACCGAAACTTCAGAAAGGAAAATGTGAATAAGGGGGGACTATTGTAATCTAGCTTTAACCACCTTTCAGTAATAAAGAGGTGCACAGCGTAGACTGAAAGTGCATCACTCAGCACCAGGTGTCTAGTGAGAAATTGCGCTGATGACGTCGATGACTTCACTGCATGTGCTCTCCTGGTAATGACAGTCTCAGTTATCACTCAGAAGCGCTGGCAAACGGGGAAGCTAGGATCTTTAAGAAAAGTTGATCCTCACAGTTCCTTTGGGGAGGTTTGTACCATGACTTAGAATCCTATCTGTCTATATTTGATGTTCGGTTTTCTCCTCTACCTAGGAAGGGGAGAAGTACTTGAAGTTAACTTCTTGAGTTCTCAATTCCTAAATCATTCCTGATAGTGTGCTTTTGGGCCATCAGTGTGTGATTTTAACTATTAGGAGTAAGGCCCCCCACCACCCCAACACACTTTTAAATAACGAGACATTCAGACCAGGCATGGTGGCTCACGCCTGTCATCCCAAGCACTTTGGGAGACCCGGCCTCACTTGAGGCCAGGAGTTCAAGACTAGCCTGGTCAAGATGGCAAAACCCCATCTCTATTAAAAATACAAAAATTAATCGGACGTGGTGTTGGACGCCTGTAATCCCAGCTACTTGGAAGGCTGAGGCAAGAGAATTGCCTGAACCTGGGAGGCAGAGGTTGCAGTAAACCGAGATCACACCACTACACTCCAGCCTGGGCGACAGAGCAAGACTCCGCCTCAAAAAAACAAACAAACAGGAGCTTGCCGTCTAGGCAGCAGCCCACAGAGCAGTGGCTCCCACACTCCAAGCCCCAGACCTGCCTGGCAGGACCTGGGAATAGACCTTGAAGGTCTGAGGGTTTACCCTAGTGTGAAACCCCATTCTGTGCCTGGCCACAGTCATGTCTGGAGACCAGCGTGGCCAAAGAGTAACATTTTAACCACGGGGAGTGGAGACAGAAAGGGGGGGCTTCCCCTCTGTTCCCCCCTGGCTGCCCTTTCTCCTGTTCAGCAGGACAGGTTTGAGCTTTTATCATTATTCCAAAAAACTTAGTACTTTTGAAGAGGTGAGAAAGTACTTGTACCTGTGAAACACTCAGAATTTCCGATTAGAAAGGTGCATATTTTAAGGTGCTGCATAAATCTTTCTCATGGAGCCGTATTTCTCTGTCAGCATAACGTAGGCTCTCCGGAATATGACTGCTTTCTCACTCGGGATTTTAGACAGGTAACTTCAACCTGAAACCTCAGGTCTCTCATCTAGACAATGGGGATAAAGTACCTACGTCACAGGGTTCCTAAGAGGGTCAACTGAGCTAATTAACGTAAATCTCTCAGCAAATTGCCTGGAACTGGTGTGTGTTCAGTGAGTATGTGTCATTATTTTCCTCAATTGTTTCCTGTTGCTAAATTCAGAATGTGTGTTTAGGCCAGGCACGGCGGCTCACGCCTGTAATCCCAGCACTCTGGGAGACTGAGGTGGGTGGATCACTTGAGGCCAGGAGTTTGAGAGCAGCCTGGCCAACGTCGTGAAACACTGTCTCTACTGAAAATACAAAAATTAGCTAGGCATGGCAGCGTGCACCTGTAATCCCAGCTACTGAGGAGGCTGAGGCAGGAGAATTGCTTGAACCCAGGAGGCGGAGGTTGCAGTGGGCCAACATCATGCCACTGCACTCCAGCCTGGGTGACAGAGTGAGACACTGTCTGTCTAAAAAAAAAAAAAAGTGTATTTAATCCACATGGAGTCATTGGGAAGTGAATCATTTCCCGCCCTCTTTATAGCCTTGCAAAGATTTCATGTGGCTTCTTAAGAAACTCACCTACTTTGGGATGCCCATGTTACATAGTAACATGTTTTACACATTTTTGTACATGATTAAAATAATGTGTGTACTTTATAAGTAAGCTGTAGTTTTCAAACAAAATCTAGCTAAACTCCTACCACAAATGTAACAGGCATATAAAATTGTGATTACCTAAAAAGTCACTACTATGCAAAGATATTTAAACATTATATGTCCTCATATTAAATTCTGCTTTGTACACTGAACTGCAGTTTATGTGACCTGAATATTTATTTCAAAGATAAACAATAGCTACACATTCCTCCAAGGGTTAGATTAGGGTGTTTATTCCCAGGCAATTCTTTTCTGTTGTGTTCGGATGAGACACAGACACGTTAGACAATTTCATCAGTAATGAACAGGAAACACGCCAGATGCCAGCCTCGTGCCAAAGACTCCAACTGATCACCAAGAAACATCTGCCAAAATGCTGTTTAAACTCTTAGAGCACAGCTGTGTCTGTGCGTCCTGGCCCCTCGGGTCAAGCTTCCGCTGGCATGACTTGCAATGACCGGTGGGTCCTAATGTCCTTTTTCCCTGATGGTAAAACTTGCTGAAAGTTTCTTCTTGTGTCCCTGTGTCCTGCAAAGCCCTTGAGTCAGGCCACCTGCAAGGGAGAACCTTGATCGGTTCACAAGGACACATTCATCGCTTTCTCAGGAGGTGACTGGCGCCACCCTTATTCTCTATGGTCACACTCGTGTGCAACCCACAGAAAGCCCTCTTTTGAGAAATGCACGCAATGACTTAGAAGGCTTGGTGGGCCACTTGTCCCTTTAAATTGAGGGCATGTAGAGTAAGCAATCTCACCTGAATGCCACCTGCTTGGCAGGCTTTTCCTCACCCCCTATTGTAAGGTACCTATTGCTTTACTATTTCCCTGGGGCGCAGGCTGGGATGCAGACAGAGGCTGGCTGTAGTCTTTGAAAGCACCGTTGACTTGGTTCCGGGGCGACCGCACACAGGGCACCATGACCCTGTTGAGCAGATTAGGTCTTCGGTTGCCTGTGTGCCCACAATTTTGCTTTGCAAGGAGTCTAGCCCCTCTGAAGAATGTGACAGAAAATGTAGTAATAACAATAATACTCCCTGGAATTTTACATAGGCCTGCTTCTTTAAAAGAAGAGAAAGGAGTAAGGATGAGGAGAAAGCCAAGGAGTAAGGATGAACAGAAGACAAGAATTGAGATTTGGTCCCTAGGAGAGTCAGAGGATAATTCAGTGAGAAGACTGGGAAGATGAATAGACCAAGAAAACAATCCTCCTAACTGGGCACCTGGAGGAAAATAAGGAGGAGGTAAAATTGCTGATGTCAGTTTTTTTACACGTAAACTCTTACATTCTTGGGCTTTATATAGTATACTTTTTTAGTTGAACAAATGCTATAAATACGTATTTTTTTTTTTAGTAGATTAGAATGCTTGTCACAAAGAGACTTGTAATTGGCATGGTAGAAGCTTTCTGGGCTCCTGACTCTAAAAGAAGAATTGGCACGAGAGTGGAATTGCGGTGTGGAGGAGGGCCGCTTGTATGAACAGGAAACCACGGTGGAAGTTGCTCAGATGAATGACGTGCTGAGGTTGGAAATCCCAGCTCTAAAATAATGGAGGTGTGATAGTGATGCCCTAGGTCAGCTGACTAGAATAATACAATTGAGTTGAGAACAAAGCTGGGAAAACTATTGAAAGTCAGCCACAGAATTGTGCCGGGCAGCCTCATGTTTTACTCAGGATCTTAGGAAGGCTTTGCGTGACCCAGGGTTTAAAAGCATTCATGAAGTTAAAGGACTGCTTCCTCCCTGGTCATGAAGAAACCTCAGGGACAAGAAAGGAATGAGCTTCAGTCTGAAGCTGACATGAACGTAGGCTGGAAAAGAGATCACTACAGTCACAATTCCCAGGTGCGTCACCAGAGGCTGTTTCCATGTGAGGTTCTTGCCACAATTTAGAATTTAATTTAATATCTTCTCCTCCCCTATAGTGGGTGTGCCCTCAAAGCTCCAAAATTGCTTGAACCCAACAAGCCCAGCACTGAGCTGTCTCTCCATCTAGACTCCCTTCCTCTCTGCTATTTCCTCCTTCACCTTCCATTCGCTAGCCAAGGTGGAACCCTGGAAGTCAGCCTTGCCTCCTGCCCCCGTCCCAGCTGCCCTCCCTCTGCCCTGTTGAGAGGTGAGGCCAACTGGACTTTCTGGGTCAAGTGGGGACTTGGGGAACTTTTCTGTCTTACAAGAGGATTGTAAAAGGCACCAATCTAGAACTTCCCTGTCTTACAAGAAGATTGTGAAACGCACCAATCAGCATAAAACACACCAATCAGTGCTCTGTAAAACACACCAATCAGCAGGATTATAAAAGTAGCCAGTTGCAGGGAGGATTGAAAAAAAGGGGCACTCTGATAGGTTGGAAATGGAACATGGGCGGGGACAATGTGGGAATAAAAGCTGGTCACCTCAGCCAGCGGTGGCAACCCGCTCGGCTCCTCTTCCAGGCAGTGGAAGCTTTGTCTTTTTGCTCTTCACAATAAACGTTGCTGCCCCTTACTCTTTGGGTACGTGCCATCTTTAAGAGCTGTAACACTCACCGGGAAGGTCCGTGACTCCATTCTTCATGTCAGCCAGACCATGAACCCACTGGCAGGAACCAACTCTGGACACACTGTGGTTTTCCCTGCTGTTGGTCTCTGAGCTTCCCTCTTCTCCACCAGCGCAGCCTGGAATCACCGCAGCCCCCGGTGCTCTACTTCCTGCAGCCTCAGCTGCTCCTCCACGTGGTGGAGTCCCTGCCAGACTCACCAGGGCTCACGCCTGGGCCTTCCCACTCCCATCTCTGCTTTCCTTTTGAGTCTGGAGCCTAGAAGGGGCCTGTTTTTTGGATGATCCTGCTTCCTGCAAGGACCAACATGCCATTCCCCACCCCCTTCGGGGACAAACGTTGGTACCGAAGGTGCCCACCTGTGCTTGAAGCAGCATTAGTCCAGCTGGTCCCTGGGAACACACTCTTTTTCCCTTCAGCGGCGCCTTGTCTACCCATCCCCTCTATAGCCCCCTGTATTCCAACTTCTCCAGCCGCTCCTCTCCAGCACCTCTCCCCAGACGCCCTGCCTTTATATGATGGTGTGCTTTTCTCCAAATGACCGCGACAAAACAAAAGCACTCCACAGAGACCAACTGTTCCTGTCATTGCCCCCCAAAACATACTGTTGGAGGGCTTCAATCAACCAGAGACATGGCCATTTTACCGGAGAATCCCGGCAACGCCTCAACATCTTCCCTGCGTGTCTCTCCATCCTCATCTCTCCCCATCTACCCTGCCCTTCACCCGCTAAGCTCGAGTCCTGTTTGAATGATTGTTGCTCAAACTTTTTTTGTTTTTGAGTTGGAGCCGAAGTCTCGCTGTCGCCCAGGCTGGAGTGCGGTGGTGTGATCTCAGCTCACTGCGAGCTCCGCCTCCTGGGTTCACGCCATTCTCCTGCCTCAGCCTCCCGAGTAGCTGGGACTACAGGCGCCCACCACCAAGCCTGGCTAATTTTTGTATGTTTAGTAGAGATGGGATTTCAACATTGTTGGCCAGGCTGATATTTTCTTAGGTAAGTTAAACAGAATCCTTTCCACATATCAATTCTAATAAAATTTGTTAAAGAAATTTTTTTTTTTTTTTTTTTTTTTTGGAGATGGAGTCTCCACTTTATCACCAAGGCTGGAGTGCAGTGGCACAATCTCGCCTCACTGCAACCTCTGCTTCCTGGGTTCAAGCAATTCTCCTGCCTCAGCCTCCCCAGTAGCTGGGATTACAGGCACGGGCCACTACGGCTGGCTAATTTTTGTTTTTTTTTTTAGTACACACGGAGTTTCACCACATCGGTCAGGTTTGGTCTCGAACTCGTGACCTCGTGATCTGCCCACCTCGGCCTCCCAAAGTGCTGGGATTACAGGTGTGAGCCTGCCCAGCCACAAACGTTCTTTTCTCCCCCCATGCTTTCAGCATGTCACCTAATTCCTCCGAAGACCACTGTTTGCTCCTTCCTTTTGCCTGCCTAACTGATTCTTGTTTTTTGGCACTTAATTAGAAAGTCTTGTCTGAACTGCCACATGGGTTAGTTGCCTCTTCAAGTACCTCATGGCTCTAATGGAGCACTCTGGGAATGTTCACAGCACTTTGCTTTCTCCACTGCTGCCTGTTCTCATGTCTCTCTCCCCTACTTTGTCATGAAGTCTTGGAGATGGGAGCTGTGGGTTATTCTTCTTCATATCTCAGCCCTCAGAATAGGTTCTGACACTCCGAAGATCATTAACAAGTGTTTGTTCTAAAAGTGAATGCGTGGCTTCTATTTAGAGTAACATGGCACACTGGGTACTCAGAATATGTTCCCATTGAAAACAGCAAAAAATATTGGATAAAATATACTGTCAGTTTTGTTGGATAAAATATATTGTCAGTTTTCTAAAAAGCATTAACAAAAGAGCAAGAGAGTAAGAAAACTTCTGGCTAAAAATTCAGATGAAGTCATGAACGCAGAGCAATAACCATAGTACTGAGACTGGTTTTTGCTAAGGAGGTATTAGCCAACCTGTATAGCATGAGCTTCCATTTTTATCATTTTTTGAGGCATGGAATACCAGGAGCCAATACCTGGGGTCTGCCCATGGTGGGGTTCCAGTAAGAGGCCTTCACCCCATAGTGCTGGGACTCCTCAGAATAAGGGCAAATTAGAAGGGACTTGCCCATCCACAGAGACACACAAAGGACTGCCAGGAAGGTGCCTGTTTGCAGCCTTCAGTCCGAATGGTAGAGAGAGAAAAAAGAAAGCAAACATTGAACAGTTTAACCACAGCTGCCTTTACACCAATTTGTAGCCAGAATTCAAACCACCTTGCTGGACTGAAAAATAATCTCAAGCTAAATATTTACTTTAAAGAGGTATGCTACTAGCACCTTTCAGAAACAAACACAGATCTGCTCTGGAAAAAAAAAATCCTTCTTCATCCCAGGCCTCGGAATATATTAACAAATACAGTTCCAGGACAAGTGGCATCTGGCAATCAGAGTGAATCAACAAACAACAAGGAAATAAGGCACCATGAGTGAAAACTAGAATGTGTGTGGATATGACTACAGATCCAGATCCAGATATAGATACAGAAGCAGCTATATAGATTCAGCAGAAGTAGAGTCACAAAGACTTCAGTTATGAGAAGTATCAGACACTGATATAAAATCACTGTGTTTAATAAATTTAATGAAATGAAAGACAAACTTGAAAACATGTATGGAGAACAAGAAGCTATAAAAAATAACCAACCACATAAAAATAACAGGCAAACAAAATGTCTATTAATGACAAATGTAAGAATTGAAAGGAAAATCCCAATGTATGGGCTTCATGGAAGATTAGATACAGCTAAAGAGAAATGTCCAGATGTAGCACAGATAAATAGGTAGACAACATGAATGAGAGATTTAAAAATATGAGGATAGACTGACTTCCAATATACACCTAGTCAGGGTTCCAGAAAGAAAAAGAGAAATCATTAGGTAAAGCCAGTAAGTAGATAGTGACTGAGAAGTTTCCAGAACTAATGAAAAACACCAAATTATGGTTTCAAGAAGATCAATGAATAAAGGGAAATCCACATCTGGACTATCAAACTAAATTTTATAATCAACCAAACTATTTCAA
Organism: Piliocolobus tephrosceles; assembly: GCF_002776525.5. Taxonomy (NCBI): domain Eukaryota; kingdom Metazoa; phylum Chordata; class Mammalia; order Primates; family Cercopithecidae; genus Piliocolobus; species Piliocolobus tephrosceles. The sequence goes on from NC_045438.1 coordinate 14,905,572, forward strand.
GAATAAGTGCAAAATACATTTTCAGATTAACCAAAACTAAGACAGCTTGCTAACAGAACCATGTTTAAAAAATAATGTTGCTCAGACAAGTGATCCTTGATGAAACACCTGATGTGCAAACAGAAGTAAAGATCACAAACAGTTGTAAATACATTTTGGTCATATAAATAATATTTGGGGGTTTACCAAAAGCAAGATAAAATTAAATACCCAATGCATTAGACAGAGGGGAATGGAATTAAGATATTGAATCATTCAGATTAAGCTGGTTTATTCTCCAGTAAGAAGCAGTCCTGAAGTGTCAGTGGCTGAACACAGGGAAGCTTTATTTTCCCTTGTACTGCATGGCCCATGCAGGTTGCTACAGTGCTCATGTAATCAAACGACCCTCAATGATGCAGGGTGACAGAGTATTCATCTCAACACATCTTTCCAAGCACATCATGGCAAAGGGAAAAGAATAAGATAAATTAATTCATTGGCTCTTAAACACATATGACCCCCTTCACCTCTTAGTGGCCAAAGCATGTCACATGGCCATATCTAAATTCAAGGCATCTGGGTGAGGAAGGACAATCCTACCATAAGACTAAAAGGAAGAGCACTGGACTATTTACGAACACCTCTAATGATAAGTTCTTGTGTTTCCTGGGAACAGGATAACAGGATTTCTCCAAAGAGGATTTGTGTTTATTCCGTAAACATGATAGGACATGATAAGTCAACCACAATTAGAATAATTACAGTGTATAACGTCCATTCTTGAGGAAAGAAAAAATAGGATGAGAAAAATTTTCATCAGTCCAAATAAGACAAAAAATTAGAGAGAAATAAAAAGGCAGAAAAAATAAGCACAAAATAAGGTAGTACATATAAATGCAAACATATCAGTTATAATAAATTTAAGTGAACTAAAAACTCTAGATAAAACACAAAAAACTTAGACTGGACTTTTAAAAAATCTAACAATCTGTTGTTCATAAGAAACATACCCAGGCCAGGCACGGTGGCTCATGCTTGTAATTCCAGCATGTCGGGAGGCCGAAGTGGGCAGATCACTTGAGGTCAATTCAAGACCAGCCTGGTCAACATGGTGAAACCCTGTCTCTACTAAAAATACAAAAATTAGCTGGGTATAGTGGTGCACACCTGTAATCCCAGCTACTTGGGAGGCTGAGGCAGGAGAATCACTTGAACCTGGGAGGTAGAGGTTGCAGTGAGCCGAGATCACACTACTGCACTCCAGCCTGGGCAACAGAGACAGACTCCATCTCAAAAAAAAAAAAAAATCCAAAAGACCAATATATAAAAAAATTGAAAGTTAGAGGATGGAAAAAATTACCAGCAAAATTATAAGCAAAAGAAAGCAGAATTTCTACATTAAGATGGAATTAAGACAAAAAGTTACTCGAGATAATGGTAGAAAGTTTAATTTGTCAATATTTAACTACTTTAAAATTTGAGGCAGCTACATAAAACAAAAAATTATCATAACTATAAGGAGAATTAAGCCAAACCACTTTCAGTGTGAGAAATTTTAATGTAATTTTTCAATGATTACTAAAACATGTACACAAATAGTGATTAAAAAGAGAAGATAGAATATTTAAACAATATGATTAAAACTATTGACCTGTATTACCTGTTTAGAACACTGCTCAACAACTGCTAGATACACATTAACTTTACACTGTCGAAGCAAGTCTTCAAAAGGACTGAAATAATTTAGACTGTGTTCTCTGTCCATAGTCCAATTAAGCTAAAAATTACTAACAGATGTATTACTAGAAATCCCTCATAAGTTGGGAAACTAAAAAACAAACACACTACTGAGGTCATAGGTCAAATAAAGAACCATAATGAAAATTAAGCCTATTTTGAACTGATTGGTAGCAGAAGTACTGTATATTAAAATGTGTATGCAATAATGAAAGCTGTAAATAGAGTGTAAGTTATAACTTTGGATATTTATATTACAAAACAAGAAAGGCCAAATGACAGAGCTAGGTTCTGGTGGGAATGTGGTGGTAGCCACATCTTCATGTTTCTCCTCCTAACACCATGCAGAGAAACAAGGAAAATGTATGAAAATACTAGTAATATACACCTTTCTGAAAGACTGGAAGATGGAGGAAACCTGCAAACTCCATAACATCAGTAAATTTTGGGTAAAAACAAAACAAAACAAAAACACCGCCGCCAGAAATAATCAATATAGATAGCCATTATGGTGGGGGCAGAAAATAAGTAGGTACTCCCAGAGGCCTAAGGGAGACACAACCCAGAAAATATCAGCAAATATTTATCCCAGAAGAAGACACCAACTTGAATGGAAATTCTGCTGGCAGGTCTGAGAATGAATAGAACAACAGATGAGTACTAGGGGAGAAGGAAGAAAAAAGCGTGGAAACTGCATGGAGCCAAGGGTCCTTAGACTAACAAAATTATCATTCTAGTAACAAGTGAAGTAACTCTTTAACTGAGAGACCAAGAATAGTAGCCCTGTAGCAAATTCATATTCTATTAAGAGCCAGCAGAGTAAAATCCAACTCACAAAAATATGCATTTTACAAGTAAAAAGCTCTGCATCTGTAGATACTATAAGAAAAAAAAAATTAAAGCTTCTTGGCAGAAGGGAAGAAAATCAACACCAAAAAAGCAACAAATTCACAAAAAGAGGATAATTGACATATAACATTCCAAAATGAATTTTTAAAGAAAAAACATCCTGTAAAGCAACTGCAACTCTGGAAGAATATCATGAGAAATAGCATTGAAAAAATTCAGAGAAGAGGTGACTGGAACTCTGGAAAAAATCTGAAGAAAAATGCAAAATCATTTCATACTGCAAAGTGCGCAAGGGAGACTAAATATCATGGAAATAAGAGTAAGGGACAGAACAGATAGAAATAAGAAAAGTCAAGAAAATGGGGAAGAATAGATTAAAAGGATCCAAGAAAAAAATGATAGACTAAATATAAGCAAGAGAGATCCAATGTTTGTATAATTGACATGCCCAAAGAAGTAAAACAATGAAATAGAACAGATGTTTAAAACTATAATTCAAGAAAACTTCCCTAAAGATTTTTTAATTGAGGAGAGTGAACTTAACACTCATATGGAAGAGATATATGCTTGAGAATGTTTAAGAAAAAGAAAAGCAAGAGAGGACTTGACCTAACAACTAGTGAAATCAGCAAATCACTGTATTCAAATCAGAGTGGGAACTGCATAAGAACAGACACTGTATCAGTGAAACAGCTAGAGTGTCCAGAAATGGATCTCAATTATAAAATAATTTAATATGTGACAAAGTGCTATTTTAATTCAGTGGGCAGAGTGGATTTTTCTTTTTTTTTTTTTTTAGAGACGGAGTATCGCTCTGTCACCTAGTCTGGAGTGCAGTGGTGCAATCTTGGCTCACTGCAAGCACCATCTCCCGGGTTCATGCTATTCTCCTGCCTCAGCCTCCGGAGTAACTGGGACTACAGGTGCCACCACCATGCCTGGCTACTTTTTTTGTATTTTTAGTGGAGATGGGGTTTCACCATGTTGGCCAGGATGGTCTCGATCTCCTGACCTCGTGATCCACCCACCTCGGCCTCCCAAAGTGCAGGGATTACAAGTGTGAGCCACTGCACCCAGCCAGAGTGGATTATTTAATACAAATTCTGTCATTGCCAGCCATCTGTTTGTAAGAAAATGGAAGTAAACAAAATATATAAGGACCTCATATCACACACAGCAGAAATTCTGGGTGAATTAGATATTAAATTTTAAAAATAAAAAGAACAAATCTCTCAAGAAAAACTAGGCACTACATTTATCGTCTGGGGTGAGGGATATTCCTATCTGGCAACTTTGAAGCAATAATAATCTCATGTGAATACTTAGAAATTAGACACTTTTGTATGGGAAAAGTAGTTAAACATGAACAGAAACACATAAAAATATAAGCATTATTGAGAAAGGGGTTTGAACTGTATAATAAACAGAGGAGTCTGAAGAATTGGCAAGAAGGGCATAAACCCTCACTAAAAAAGTGGGTAAGAGATTTGCAGAGGCAATTCACAAAGGATCAAATTCAAAAGGCCAAGTCAAAAGTATGAAAATGCGAAACAAAGGAAGAGCATAGTGGCATCCTCGTCCCATGATATTTTTTCTCAACCATCAAATAGTTGGCAAAATAGAGAAACAGAGAGAGAGAGAGAGAGCACAAGAGAGAGGCTGCTGCCGTGAGGCTGTATGGATATGGGTTATTTACCGTAAGAGTCCCACTCTTGAGAATTGGGCTCATGGAAACTAGATCATCAATTCGTAAGCATATTTGTACATGGATATTTATCACAACATTTTTCATAGTGGCAAAATTTAATGAATGCTTTAGAATAAGAAAAATCATTGAATAATTTATGGTACAATCACTTGGAAATTTAGGCAGCAGTTACAAAAAGAATTAATTGGAATTACAGCAGGTGAGTTAAAGGGATCTTTATCAGATATTGTTGAGTATGGAAAAGCAAGATTCAGAAAACTCTCTATAGTGTGATCTCACTTTGATTAAAAAAAAACCCAGACCTTCATTATATATGTATAAGTGTATGCACAACATAAATATGTTTACGTATGAACATGGAGAAAAATATTTCAAAATGTATAATAGATTGTTTGGCATCACATGGTGGAGATGGTCATGTTTACTGGTCCCCAGAACTCAGCTGGCCACACTGGTTTCCTAGCCATCTGAACCTGACCATCAAAGCCATGCCACATTTTAAAGTATTTTGTGTACTCCACTTCCAGATAACAATTTCTGTATTGTTTGGGTAACACAAACTGCCATAAAAGAGACCAAGAAATCTAATGGCTCAAAGTAGGTAGGAGTTTATTTCTTGCTGACGTAACTGTCAAAGGCACATGTTCAAAGTTCACTAATTCTGGGAAATAGATCACAAGAGACCTGGTGGCCTGTATGCTGTGCTGAAACATTTGTGAACTATTCTGGCGGGAACTTGGAAGGTGGACCACATGACTACCCAGGCCAGAGATCCAGGAAAAGCAACTGGCAAATACCAGAATTTGGGTGTGTGTGGTCTACTCTTGGCTGCTTTTAGCGAGATATTAAAAGAAAGAGGGAACTCAGAAAAGAATGACCTGGTGAGTAGGAAGAGGTGGAGTGGAGCAAACAGAGTATAGAGATTTGGGGGCCAGACCAGATGGAACGGCCACTGCTTCTGTACCCCAAACAGCAGGTGATAAGATGATGCCCATTGCTCAAAACCTTTCCAAATTGCTTCTTGCTAAGAAAAAAAAGCAAGGGGAACCATCCTTGTAGAAAAGCTTATTGTAAAGGTGGAAGTGAGGCAGGAGACCAGCAGGATTTTTTTTCTGGTCACAACCCTGCTGACCAAATCAGAACAGGATAAAGTGAAGAAACTGACAGGAACCAGCAAATGGCTAAGAAGGTGATCCCCAGCTGCCCTCACTGCTCTTTGGCATAAGATACCACCACCAGCACCATGACAGTTTACAAATGCCATGGCAGTGATCTGGAAGTCATGCCCCTTTCCATGCAGCAATCCAGAAGTTTCTGAACCTTTCCATGGCAATGACCTGGAGGTCACTGCCCCTTTCCTAGAAAGTTCCTCATAACCTGCCCCTCACTTTACATTGACCTGCTCCCTAATTTGCATGCAATTAAAGTGGGTTTACATGGGTATAAATACAGCTGCCTATAGCCCATATGCATATTAGTTAGCCAGCTTTTGAAGCTGCAGTGCAGTTCAATCAAAGATCTAATTCTTCCCTGGATACAGCCAAGGACCCTCCCAGGCTAAGCCCCAGCTGTGAGGCTCACCTGTCCGGTGTGGGAAGGGTGTTGCCCATTATGTCAGTTGGCCTCAGTTCAGCTGTCATTAGACTGAGAGAAGGGCAGGTGCACAAGGAAGGAAAAAATACAGAATCAAAGCTGACTTAAGAACTACAAATAGGTGAAGCATTGGTTGTAGTTATTAGCACATGGAGTGGCCTAAAAGCAAATGCACGAGAAGCCTCTGAAGAGTCTGAGAGAATTACATTACCAAAGGAACCTCAAGCTTGGCCTGTGCTGAGTGGCTGTGCAGGGATCTGTGCCAATCTGAGCCTCAGGAGGATGCAGGGCGTTTCAAGCTTGTCCCAACACCACATGGACTGTATAAGTGCTGTGGCCCCAGAAGGGCACACTCCTGAGGACAAGGCTTCCCACAGGAAAAAGTGGACCAGGGATTTCCTCCTACATGGAAAAACTGAGGTCAAATCAAGGCACATTCCCTCGGCCAGGACAGTTGTTATCACAGTTCCTGCCCAGCTGGACCCCTTGTTGCTGTGGAACAGCGACAGCCAGTAGTTTCTCTTTCCTTGTTTTCTGCGTGAGAATTTCTACGGAAGTTACCCGTGTCTGCACCACCACATGTTAGGTGTATGTGTGGGAGGCCTCAGTGTTACCTTTTAGTTTATGGATCACCAGACCATGAGTGATGTCCATGCCTGAGGAGGAGGATGAAGTCACCGCATGTCCTCTGCACTGAGTTTGACCTAGTTCCTGAATGTGACCTAGACCTAGGGCTGTCTGCTTTGGGCAGGGCAGTCAGGGCCATCTACATGTGGATGAAGGGAGTGTACACAGATAACTGGTGGCTGGGATGTGGAAGTCCAGGTGGGAACAGTGTTCTAAGGCCTCCCCATCCCCCGTCACCCCGTCAACAGCTAAGTGTGTTTCCTCGACTTGGCTCCCTCCAATGCGATGTGAGTGAAAGGGTGATGCACAATCCCTGCCTGATGTTCTTGGGCTTCTGCTCATCCCTTCTCCAGGCTGAAATTGTGACGATGAACATGGCCTTAGAGACCACGCCTAGACACCAGACAGCAGAGCCTCCATCACTGGGTCCCCGAATAACGGTGCCGAGGAGAGCCACCTGCCCGTTGAGACACCTGCACTGAGTTAGTTGCACAAGGTGCACACCTCCGTGTAGTTTAAGCCATCATTATTTTTTTTTTGGATATGACAGCTGGTGTAACCCTGACAATACACATAGTTTATGGGGGGGAGGGATAGTGTGACTTACGAGATGGTGTATTCATTTCTTATGGTTGCTGTATCAAAGTACCACACATTTAGTGACTTAAAGTGACACAGATGTATGCTTTCAGTTCTGGAGGTCAGAAGTCTACAATGAATGCACAGGGCTGAGTTCCTTCAAGAGGCTCTAGGGGAGACTGTCTCCTTGCTTTCTCCAGGATCTCGAGGCTGCCGCACTCCTTGGCTCATGGCCTCTTCCTCCATGTTCAAAGCCAGCATGTGGCCTCTCCCCTCCTCCCTGCCCCCGCTCCCACCATCACACTTCCCTCTGACTCTGACCGTCCTGTCCTCATCAATACCCTGCTGACGACACGGAGTCCCCTGGAATAATGCAGGATCATCTCCCCACTCAGACCCTTCATTTAATCCCATCTGCAAAGTCTTCTGTCTTGTAAGGTGACATCCACCAATTCCAGGGGTGAGGATGTGGACCTCTTTGGGGGAAGCCATTATTCCATCTCCACAGAGAGGGGAAAGAGGGGAAGGGAGGAGGGAGGAGAAATTAACCCAAAAAACCCAGAAAACAAAAAAGCCTCAGCATTTGTCTATTAAGAAAAATTGTATGCATATGTAAAAAAGTAATTTTTAAAAGGGAAAAATATTTGAAAAAACGAAGAAGAGGAGGAGGAGGAGGTCGAGAAAGAGAAGAAAGAGGGTGAGGAGTAGGACTAGGAGGAGGAAGAGGAAGAGGTGGAAAGGATTAGATAATTTTGAGGAAAAATGTAACCTAATATATCCATTCACGCCTCTGGGCAGGAAAAGGTATTTCACGAGAAAGCATTTCAAAATTAGATTTCCTTACTTATAGTTCGAGTTCCGGTTCCCCTGTTGAGAATAGAAAAGCAAGTAAAGGCATGGATAGGATTTTTATTTTTAAAAAGTTCCCAAGGTGCTGCCTTTCTAGAAGAGAAACCTGCTACTCTCTCTTCATTATAGGCTCAGATATTCTTTTTTTGTTGTTGTTCTGATCTAGTGTTCATTGAACAGCCTCTGCCTAACCACCGAGCTCGGCTTTATCTGATGTGTGCCTATGGACAGGTGCTAGGAAGATCCTTCAAAAGCTGAGTATCTTTTAAAGATGATATTGAGAAAAAGTAGCACCTAAAATAAAATTCTTAGAGCATCCCTAGGAGAAAAATTAGATACCTATTTTTATCCTCTTTTCTTGAAATTCAAATTTTCTGGAACCAAGAGCAAGATGACTGTGAGCTTTTTCCTTTCTTTAATTCATACAAAATTTTAAGAATAAAAATTTGCTTTCCTTCTGGTGCCGTTTTCTCATGCTTGAGACGGAGCGTACTCTCATGGAGGCCACCAATGAAGGAATTCTAGTTCAGGAGCATCCCGGGACAAGGACGTGTATCGCGTTGCAAGGGCACCTTCGCCCGGAATCCCAGCTCACCGCCAGAATCCATCCCCCTGCAGCGCCCAGGCCTCACTTTAGACGACCCTTTGCTTAGAAACCTGTTTGCTGTCCCTAATGTAGAAAGTGGGCTTGCCATGGAATGGGGATCCAATGACCCAGTGGAAGGAAACGGGCGGACTACAGTGAGCAGGTGAGCTGAGGAGGCAGGCATGGAACCGCGCAGGTGGGTGAATGGCGGGGGATGCCAGAGCCAGGCTCGAGCTTGGGCAGAGCTCAGAGCGCAGATGACAGGCTTGTGAGGAGTCAACCGGGGTGAAGGCTCAGAGCCGAACTCTGGTGTGAGGGTGATTTGGTGCTTTTTTAGGCTAAAGCTCCAGGTGTTGGTCGGAGGTCTAATTTTATTCCTTGTTTTCAGATTTTATTTGGAGTCCTAAACGGAACTGGTGGAATTGGGTGTGTGTGTGTGTGTGTGTGTGTGTGTGTGTGTGTGTTGCTATAAATGTGCAGCCCAGTGGGAATACAAAGAGGTAATTATTGGTGCTAAGCTCTTATTATTCTGGTGGAATTGACAGCAGCCACCGTTTCTCTCCAGCTTTTCTTGATCTAATCCATTCAGCCAATTCTGTGGGATTCAGTGAAGATTTATGGCAGGAATTCCTGAGCTACACATAGGGGCAGCCTGTGGCCACTGGCTATGTACCAAGAGATGGCATTACGGGGAAAGTTCTGTAGTTGGAAGGGATGTAGGGGTCTCCTCTGGCCTAACCTCTCATCCAGTATGGGATTGTAGAAGCCTTTAGACAGAACACAAGCCACTCCCACTCCCTTTATTCTTAAACCTTTGTAGTGACACAGAGTGGACTTCGTCTAGCAATACATATTCAGCCCCAATTATAAATTGATCTTTCTTTCTTTCTCTCTCCCTTCCTTCCTTCCTTCCTTCCTTCCTTCCTTCCTTCCTTCCTTCCTTCCTTCCTTCCTTCCTT